>NC_087065.1:34792806-34832806 GCF_963678635.1 Symsagittifera roscoffensis | reverse complement strand
ATACATACATACATACATACATACATACATACATACATACATACATACATACATACATACATACATACATACATACATACATACATACATACATACATACATACGTATATACATACATACATACATACATACATACATACATACATACATACATACATACATACATACATACATACATACATACATACATACATACATACATACATACATACATACATACATACATACATACATACATACATACATACATACATACATACATACATACATACATACATACATACATACATACATACATACATACATACATACATACATACATACATACATACATACATACATACATACATACATACATACATACATACATACATACATACATACATACATACATACATACATACATACATACATACATACATACATACATACATACATACATACATACATACATACATACATACATAAATACATACATACATACATACATACATACATACATACATACATACATACATACATACATACATACATACATACATACATACATACATACATACATACATACATACATACATACATACATACATACATACATACATACATACAATCATACATACATACATACATACATACATACATACATACATACATACATACATACATACATACATACATACATACATACATACATACATACATACATACATACATACATACATACATACATACATACATACATACATACATACATACATACATACATACATACATACATACATACATACATACATAAATACATACATACATACATACAAACATACATAAATACATACATACATACATACATACATACATACATACATACATACATACACATACTTACATATTTTCCAGTGGTTGTTTTGCTCGAGCATATGAAAAAAGTCGCTCACACTGTTTTTGGTCAAAACCTCGAAGAAAAATCTTGCTTGAATTGAGAGCGGTTAAGCACATTTTTTTAATTGTAGAGTCACTACTAGAGTCACTTTCTAGGCTGTTTTGTTGGTTTTAATCGGTTTTTTTTATGAGACCGCTCAAAAACCGATTAAAAACCGCTCAAAAACCCCAAAAATCTTGCTTGAAAAACCATTCAAAAACCACCGCAAGAAAGAGCGGTTTTTAAGCGGTTTTTTAAGCAAGATTTGATCGGTTTGAGCGGTTTTTAAAAAAAACGGCCCAAACCGCTCAAATCTTGGTGGGAAACCGCTCAAACCGCTCATATCTTGAGCGATTCTTGAGCGGGATCTCGACCCGGGCAGCGTATAGCCTAAGACTGCACATCTCTCATGCCCAAACGCCGCTGATATAGGACTAGAATATTAGTTAAACGTGGCATCAGCACACTGGTCAAAATGTGTGTCCATCAAGGTCTTTTTTTTTCACTGGAGGGTAATGAATGAGCACTATTATCAGAAAACGAGTTGAATGAGCTCAATTTTTAGCAAAGAAGCTAAATTAGCCCAACTTTCGGTCCCTGTTTTTCCAGTCTGGGACTGAATGAGCTCAATTCTTTAGGAAAGGGCTGAATTACCCAAATTTTAGTATGAGTACATTTTTTTGCGAAATGGGCTTTTTCAGTTGATTTTACTTTTAAATTGACATAAACAAGCAGTAACTCTAAGGATTGGTAGAACAGAGGTTGCACTGAAGTTTTTTGTTTTCAACGAGTAGGTGCGAAATGAGGTAACTCAAATGAAATTATGAGGGGTTTGAGTGATGTGTCAAATTGAAGCCTTTTTTGTTTGTGGGGCCTTTTTACTTACTCCGCCCAATTTCAAAATTCGATGAAAGCATTGAACTTGTTTACATCTCATTGGCTAAAATTGAAGAACTTTTATTGTTTAATTGGATTTTGCTATCAGTTGGTAGTTGGCACTGTGGCATTTCCTCAATTAGTATTAGGTGGTATACTAAGAGAAATGTGGGGGTCAGTTGTTAGATCCCTTTGTTTCTCTTAGTAACTAAAATTATAACTCTCAGTTAAATTATATCATAGATCATAGTCGATCTGGTCCTAAAATTAAAATGATATTTATAAAAACAGATTAATTAAAAGGGTTGATTAAATAGGTATAAGTGAGTTATAAGTGGATGAACAACTGTCTTAAATACCAAAATAGGTTTGGGGTTATTAGCTTAAGTTACCTTAATTTAAGTTAAAGGAAAACAATAACATCTTACCTGGATATTGAAAACAATTATGTCGCCAGTTGGGCGGACTGGTTTACTGTCTTACCTTAAAAAGCAGACAGCGCGGCGACAAAGCCCCCAGTCCTATTGCGATCCCAACAAAAGACTTTGAATTTTCAATTAAGTAAGGCTGGTGCAACACCGATAATTTGCCCCGATCTTTTAGATTATTGATTTTTATAAAGAAAAATTAATAACTTGCAAATTTCAATTTCATCAAGAGTATGAAGGAAAATGGGAAAATGAAGTTTGAAGCCTAGACTGCAGGTGCAGATTTGTCTCAGCCTAATAGCTGATAAACAAATCAACCTAACCTGAGTTCTGGAAAGTTATATATTTTTTCAAAAGTATTTTTTGCTTAAAGAAAAATTAGTGATAAAAAAAAGGGAAATAATTCCACTCGACTGAGCGAGTGGGGAAAATAAAAATTCTCTAGACAAATCTGCACCTGCAGGCTAGGCTTCAAACTTCATTTTGCCCTTTTTCTTCATACTCTTGATGAAATTGACATTTGCAAATAATTGGTTTTTTCAATATAAAAATCATTAATCTAAAAGATAAGGGCAATTTATCAGTGTTGCAGCTGCCTTACTTAATTAAAAATTCAAAGTCTTTTGTTGGGATTGCAATAGGTCTGAGGGCTTTGTCGCCGCGCTGTCTGCTTTTTAAGGCAAGACAGTAAACCAGTCCGCCCAACTTGCGACATACTTTTTTTCAAAATCCAGGCTAAGAGCAGCAAAAAAATGAGTCCATTTTGAAGATAATTGATTAAATCGGAAGGGTATTTAAAATGTTAGAAAACTAAATTGAACAAAAAGTTGGTGCAGTATTTGCAATACTACAACTCACCCCCTTTTTTAAGATAGATAGTTGTTCGATACACACATTTAAATTGCAATGAAGTTAAGTATTTAAAAGATCCCTTCCGTTTGGGTTATAACTTTAATGATGAAATGATACTTGAAATTGAAATTATATCTTTGATTTTTTTCTTGAACTATGCACTTTCTTTCACTTTCGCTTTCTTCTCTCGCGATTTCTCCACTAGTTTTTCTTTAATTTGGCTCCTGAAACGTCTTTTGAAGTTAATCTTCATCCTCCATGTCCTGATGTTTGTGGTATTTGCCATCATCGAATCTTGATCGCAACCATGTTGCTGGGGTTTTGCTTCCCACAATCATAAACGCAATGGGACCTTTATTGTTCCTTCTTGTGCTGACTTCTTCCTTGTCTAGTGTATTTACGAGCTTCCAGTTTATTACCGGTTTTCAATCCGCTGCTAGAGATCAATAAAATGGTAAGTTTTCTGTGTCTTACAGAATCGGATAAAATTGGAATTGTGTGTCGTACACAAATAAATAAGAGTAACTTTTATCAGACAAGTAATTTCGAAAATGTTTAATTATTCTGTCCTCTTTGTTAAGTGTTTTCCCTGTTATGGGTAAACTTGTGTCATTCACAAACCAACAACAGTGAAAAATAGTGAAGAAAAGTTGATGCATTGATTAGCCATCGGATACAAAAAATTTTTCTTCGTGCATTCGTGTAGTGTCGTTATTAGACATGTCTCCAAGACTTACAGTGCAGTTTGTCGTACGATTGAATAAATAATTAAAAAAAACATATGAAAGAAGAAAAAAGTGAATACTTAAGAGGAGAATAAAAAATATAGAAATAAGAAGTAAACTAGAAAAAGGAGAATAAATAAAATAAACTAATATAGAAACTGTCAAAATTGAACAAGTTTTTTTATTGAGAAATCAAATTGATATCTCTTGTGTCATGCTGATTCACGAGAGCATTGATAAACCTAGGAAAACCAGTTTTAAAAATTCAAAATTTTTTAAAACTGGTTTTACTAGGTCTCACTGATCTCCGATTATATCAAAATTAATCAGATTGTTAAGTATTTGAGCTGAATCAAAGTTAAAGTTTCCTGAAGAACAATTATATCCCATAAGCTTTTAAAAGCTAAAAGATGCCATGCACGCCCGTTTTTATTCTTTGGCGGAAAAATTATGAAATTGGCCACATTGTTGAGGAGCGAGTATCATTCGAGTCTTGAAGGCTACATATAGCCCCCAACTTTAATTTTTGTTGACATAATTTAAATGATACCCTTAATTCGGAGCTGCATATAGCAACAACAATGTTGGCATAAAATTTCGGCGGGCTGGGTCATTTTTTTAATTGCCTGTTTTTGTAAAAACAACTATTGTTTGATTGAAGTAAATTCAAAAAATTTGGGAGATGAGATTTCCTTTTAAATGTAATTCTGCTAGTGTTCTTTTTGCAACTTTGTGCCTAAGCGAATTTCCAAAGCAACCTAACAGTCCCTCTATGTGCACTAAGAGGTTTCCGAGGGCAAGAAATTTGTTCGCCTTAAGCGGCTGGCTACAATTTTACATTGGCCAGTTGATACATTAGAGGTTTCAACCCAAGTTTGTTGTCCGCTTCGAATGTAATTGGAAAAGATTTTTTTCCACTGTTTTTTTGTGCTGACTCTTTCAGACATAGAACCGCCTGAGTTTGAAGTAAGATTTACTCAAAACTTAATTCAGTTTAAGCTCCTGGCCCTCCTCAGTTTAACATTGCCTTATTGATTGCAAATCAAAAAGAATAAGCAAGCGCTACAAGTTGCGTTGAATGAATTATGTTCCATAAAGGTTCAAAAAAAAATTTTTTCCTTTTTTTTCTTTTTTGCAGGTATACTTTCTCATCTCAACCAATTTGAACTGTTTCAAGAAGTTTCAGAAAAGATCACACACAGAAACGCAAAAGAAATTTTTGTTTGAATTTTTTTGAAAAGAATGTAATCACTCGCATTGTCATAGAATATGTTAAACAAAGAATATGTAAAAATAAAGATTAGTAAACAATTTAGGTTAATCACTCATGCTTTGATATAGTATATTTTTTCTGTTTCCTGTTAAATATTATGCGTTTTCGACCGTATTTTTTTTTTCAAATGTTTTACCGATTGATTCTTTTGACATAGTTATTTTGACTCTCTAAATTTCTTATGCATAACAAGATTGATTTTTTTGTGTTTTAAAAAAATTGTATAAGAATTGATAACCTTTTCTCTAAAAAGTTTCAGTCCCGCATTTATTGGGAGGCCGTAATTCTTAATATTGAACCAAATAAAGCTCATTGTCTTTAAGTTTTACCGGTTAAATGGTTCGTAGCAATATCATTGATTTGTAAGCAAAGTTATAGAACCGTACTAATAGCGTTTGAATTCCGAGAACTCTCAGAGATTTGTGCCAAAGAAAATAGAAATTTTCGCAAAAATTTTACCAGTCAAATTGTTCGTAGAAAAATCAGCAAATTGTAAGCCAAGTTATAGAGCCGTACTAAAAGCGCTTGTATTCCGAGACCTCTCAGATATTTGTACGAGAGAAAAAAGAAATTTTCGCAAAAGTTTTACCGGTCAAATGGTTCGTAGCAATATCAGTGATTTGTAAGACAGGTTATAGAACCGTACTAATAGCGCTTATATTCCGA
The DNA here is from genome assembly GCF_963678635.1 of Symsagittifera roscoffensis. Classification (NCBI taxonomy): domain Eukaryota; kingdom Metazoa; phylum Xenacoelomorpha; order Acoela; family Convolutidae; genus Symsagittifera; species Symsagittifera roscoffensis. The sequence goes on along the minus strand of NC_087065.1, from coordinate 34,827,067 downwards.
GACCTCTCAGAGATTTGTCCCAATAAACATGAGTTACACCGTATATTTTTTCTAAAGCGTAATTTTTTTTAATGGAGCTTTTTTCTATTTTCGTGCTGAAACTGAAACCTGGTGTTTGGCGGTAGCTGGTTAACGTTTAATATTGGTAGTCTTACTTTTTTGTTATTTTTGGTAATTTTAATGGTATTTTTATTTGGCGTTTTTTTATTGTTTAATCGTTGTATATTCAAACCGTGTCATAAAAAAAACAATGATTTAGTGAAAAAAAACATCCAATTGCGTTCCTTCCTTCTTCGTTTTCGTTATTTCTTCCCTTAATTTCAGTAATTGGTAGCTAGCTTTACTGATGGATGATTTAGGTTTAAGTTAGGTTAAGGTGGGAAAAAATAAAATTAGTTTAAGAAAAATTGAGGATAAGCCTCGCGAAGGGATGAAAAATTGTGCTATAGCACCATTGCCCAATGAAGAATTGAGATTGAATCTCAAAATAGCACAGGTTTGATTGTGTATATGATGGGTTAATTTAACTTATCAATCATTTAGAGTACACTTAGATTGTAAACAGGACCCTTTACCCCCTTTCTAAGAATGAATGAAAACATTTAATAAGTTTTTTGAGCATTTACGGAATGTCTGATATTAGAATAAAACTGTAAATAGTGAGGTTAGCCTAAGTTAGTTGAGCTAAATAACTTAGGAACAAAACTTATAATAGAAAAAATGGTATTTGCGTCCTCAAGCAAAGTTACAACTTGATCGCACGGCTAGACTCCTAGGGGATGTAAATTTGTTTTCGTTCCTCAGAGACCTATTTTTTATATAAACACAAAAATTCCAATAATTTGGGAACAAAGTTATTATAGAAAAAATGGTATTTGTGCTAGTAGGTGAACATGTCCCCAGCCATCAAGCAAAGTTACAACTTGATCGCATGGCTAAACTCCAAGGGGGTATAATTTTATTTTTTGTTCCTCGGAGACCTATTTTCGATATAAACACAAAGAGACAATTAATTTGGGAGAAAAAATTATAATAGAAAAAATGGTATTTGCGCGAGTAGGTGAACATTTCCTCAGCCCTCAAGCAAAGTTAAAACTTGATCGCTCGGCTAAACTCCAAGGGGATGTAACTTTATTTTCGTATCTCAGAGACATATTTTCGATATAAACACAAAAATACATTTTATTTGGGAACAAAAGTAGTAGTAGTTTACCGAGAGAAACGTTTGGGTTCGTTTGTTAACTTGTCTGAATTTTATGTTTTTACTAGATGATTTGGTCAGAGAACGTTTCCTTTTTTGGTATATAATAGTTATTATAATAATAAGTTAAAGTTAAAATGTCATGAGATAAAGTTAGCAGAGATTTGTAAAATACTGATGAGCAATAGAGAAGATATTTATAAACTTAACTCTATCTAGAATTATCTGGCAATAGGGCGGTCAATTAGATTGCGGGCCCTAAAGATAGATAACCTCTGTCTCATAGCTTTTTGAAGTTGGAAACTGACTAACAGAAACTCACTTTCCTAATGTTTGCAATAACTACAAATAATTATTTTGTTTTCAGACCTATAAATTTATTTAGCAAGGGTTAGTTCTCTAGTCAAACCGCACCAGTTTTATTAAGAGAAACGTGGGGGTCGGTTGTTAGATCCCTTTGTTTCTCTTAGTAACTTAAACTATAAGACTCATTTAAATTATATCATAGATCATAGTCGATCTCGTCCTAAAGTTAAAAAGATATTTATAAAAACAGATTAATTAATAGGGTTGATTAAATAGGTATTAGTGAGTTAAAAGTGGATGAACAACTGTCTTAAATACCAAAATAGGTTTGAGGTGTTTAGCTTAAGTTATATTAATTTAAGTTACAGGAAAACATTAACATCCTACCTCTGTCAGTTCTGGAATGTTATATGTTTTTTTTTCAAAAGTATTTTTTGCTTAAAGAAAAATTAGTGATAAATAAAAAAGGAAAATAATTCCACTCGACTGAGCGAGTGGGGAAAATAAAGATTGATTTATTTCTCAGCTATTTGGCTGAGACAAATCTGCACCTGCAGTCTAGGCTTCAAACTTCAGTAAACCAGTCCGCCCAACTTGCGACATACTTGTTTTCAAAATCCAGGCTAAGAGCGGCAGAAAAAAATGAGTCCACTTTTAAGATAATTAGTAGTATGCATATAGTGCGTTAGGATCGGGGGGGGGGGGGGTTGTCATACATGGATGACCATTAGGTATAAATCATAATGGTCACCATGTATTAAATGATCAGCAATGGTCACCATGTAATAATCCTAATTGTCACCATGTATAATTTTATACCTAATGGTCACTATGTAATAATCCTAATTGTCACCATGTATAGTTTTATACCTAATAGTCCTCATGTAAAACTTCGGTATATTATTGAGTATTCCCACTGAACGTTGTGGAAACGGGAATGGAATTAGGTTTTGGTCGGTGCATGTTTTCCCTTCTAAAGTTTGGGGGTATTGGCTTGTTTACATGTAAAATGGCGTTATATACCTATTATATGCGACCAAACTATATGGTATATAGGAAAGCACAAGATTTTGGCAGCGTAGCTTAACTGTTGGCTGCGGTGACCGATTTCCTTCAAAAATGCATGTTTTATTGCTGAATCTCGAAGAAAGGAAAATTCGTCAAGTGCGGCGGCCGCCACCTCTATTTAGACAAAAATTAATTTGACCAAAATAAGAATGAAAAATTACTTTAAGACAAAAGAAGCTAAAAAATAAGGAAAAATTACGAAACACTGAAAACTCTAAAATAATGAAATTGGCTTGAAAATTTCGACATTTCCATTTTCCGTGTCTACAGGAGACTGAAAAATAAACGTCTGAAATCTATGACAAAAGCTTTGATTTTATAGAAAGATTGAAAGAGCTAAAAGGTTGAAGTGTCTAAAGATCTTGAAAAACGAGAACACTGATGAAAGCCAAAAGTGCCCATTAATTTTGCTGCAATCATTTCTAAGACTTGTACCTAACTTGTTACTATAAAATTGAAGTAGAACAAAATTTCTTGGGGTCCGAGTAGAGGAAAACGCATGGCGCTCGACTCTCAGCCGAAAGGCGGCGTTTCGAAACCCGTCCGGAAATTGTACTGAAAGGAGGCAACAGTTGCTGGTATGGTGATATCCCCCCATAGATCGATTTTGTACTTTTTTTCTCACTTTGATAAAAAGCTTAACTTCTCGACTTACTGCTATTCAGTTAACAATTGGGTAAAATTTCAATTACTAAAAGAATGTATTGTTCAAAATTAAATTGTAAAATGTATAAATCAACCATATTAAATGGTTAGTTAATGGGTAAGCATGAGAGTTAGGAAACATTTCAAAACATGATCAGTTATGTAAACAAAATCAGAAGCATCACCATTAAAGATTTTATCAAAAATCAAATGTGCAATATAAATACAAAAAGAACCGCACATGGTAGAGTTTGAGTCTTGCATGGGAAAGTTTGTCATCAATTCAGTCACCTGATGAAAATTCTCGTTCAATCGTTTATACAGATTGGTGTACTGCCAAAGAGGAAGACCGAGAGGATCAGCGAAGTATAAAACATTTCTTCTGTTGCATATCACAATCCAATGTGTCCCCGGAGAATCTGATTTTGAAGTGTTCACAATCATAAAGATATTGTTTGGGATGTGAGGTGGAAAATACTCCAAAAAACTTATATTTCAGATGTTTACAATTCTGAATGAGGTCCTGCAACTGGGTTTCATCCATTTTCAGACTATCGAAATGGGAAGGACGTTCTTTGTAACTTTGCGGTCGGAGGTAATAAATACATTGGATGAGCGTATACCCCAAACAAAAATTTCCAGGTTTGCTGTCAAAGCGTTTGAGAATTGAAGATCGAGTGAAACTGAGCAGTTAGTAAGTTCTGGATGCAAGAAGTCATGAGCTGCCTGCTGTGTGCTAGTGAGATCAAAACACATAATAAAGTGCTGTTGGTAGTTATCCAGAGTGATTCCCAGCCCGCAGTGCAACAAACCCAGCGCTGATAGTGTGTTGAAGAAGAGACGTTTATGATCTTGTGTACTGATTGGTGTACTTGCTATTGGTAAACCATTTCGTCTCAAAGTAACTTGCTCCAATCCAAATTTTTGATAATGAAAAGGATTCGTTCGGTTTGTTCCTAGAAATGCATTATTTGTGTTCAATGCTATGATAATTTGTCTCACCGGTTCACGAGCAAAAATATCTTCCTGTTGCCAGCTGCGCTGACCAGCTGTTGCAAGAAATGTTTTTGTAATTTATTCTTGATATGGGTAGTTCGCAGGAGTTTTGAGCAAAGTTGATTCAATGGCAGAGAGCACATGGTCATTCACAGTCATTTTTCTAACATATAGGTTCGCTTCGAGTATTTGCAGCTTGTAATGCTTGGCAGCATCTTCCGATATAATGAGAAAGTCTTCATGAGAACGTCTGTAGGAAAGTCTGAGGGTAACACCGCTCAACAAATGCTTGTCACATGTGAAAAAATCAACTCCAGCGGGTCCATAGAACCAAATTTCCCTCGATTCACGGACCAGTTCTCGTTGAGATGTGAAATCAGCTGCATCTATTGCAGCGGGATTGTTTTCAAAACGATATCCCTGACACTTAAGCCATGAATCATTGGCTCCTTTGCTGTTAGAAAATTCTGTTCCAATAAAGCTTTTATGCGCAAAATTACTATTGGCATTTGAGATTTTGAGTCCATTAGCAGAGAGGGTACAGTCAGAGAAAAGGGAATACAGGGAGTTGTTTACGAGGAACGGTGAATCAGACACAGTAGGATCAGTGTTGTCGTATCGCAGATCAGCTCCATTTGATTGCGTTACTTTGCATCGTATTTCCAAATAAATTTTTTGCAGGTCAACAAAATTATTACGGTCACCGGTGATTTCAAATTCAAGCATTGGTCCATTGGGTGAATAGACAGGTCCAATTTTTTGATCAAAAGCGTTTTCAAAAGTAATCAAAAGAGGTTGTTTTTCAAACAAATCCAGAGAGCTATGGGTAGCTTCATTGGGTAACAAATTAGCGATCATTTTTGATGTTTGAGAAAAAATCTGCTCGACTTCTCACTGGTCTGGTTTTTCTTCGAATGGTTGTTTTTCTTTTTCGAGCCCCTACTGACCTTCTTCTTCGTAATCCATTCATTGGTGTCTTTCGCCGACGACGTTTACGACCACCGAGTTGTTTTCTTGCAGTTTTTGTGACAGTGTTTTTCAATGCTTGTTTAGGAGACTTCTTTTTCATAGCGACATCAATTAGTTCTGGCGCTGCACTCATCAAAAGTTCTCTGCCCAGTTTTTTCGCAGCCGGTAGAATAACCCGTCGTGCAGACGGTATAGCAACACGACCAATACCAGCAGCCAAAGCGCCAAATCCACTGCCGCGTTGTCGGTAGTGTCCAGAGAAATGAGGAAGTGAAGCTTGCTTTGCATAATATTGTTCCATTGGTTTTCAATCAAAGCGCTTGAATTTTAGAGTCAACACAACTTTACCAGTTCCTGCAAAGGGCACTAGTCTTCCAGTTTCTGTGCGCAACTGTACCGATATTGATTGTACAGATGAAGTGAATAACTTTTTGTAGTCTAAATTAGTGAAGTTTTTTCGATGATTAGGTTCAATGCTGCAGGCACTACCGTTTTTGATCCGTCTATTTGAATCAATGACGCGTAACAATGGGGCCTTTGCATCACCAACAGTTTGGTATTGAATAATGTCAATATAGACAAAAATTAGACTTGTCCCACTTGATAAGTCATATGGGAAATGAGATTCGTACAGTTCGTTTCCCTCATAAGATGCATCGAAGGAGGGTATCATTTTGTAACCAATGTGATATTCACCGTTCTCATCAAGCTTTGCATTGTAGCCTAACAGACTGGGTATTTGGGGACTTGGGAATGAGATTCCTTCATTTGCGTTCATCCAAATGCTCATGCTAATCGTGATTTTTTGAGGACTCGCATCAAAATGAATTTTGTCTTTGAGTTTTGTTTTTATCTCATTAATCAATTGTTCTATAAAAGGGTACTCTCCTGATTTGATTAAAACTTTTTCGCCATAGTAGGGTCTGGAAATTGTATTCCGATTGCCAGCGTTGGATTTACTGGCTACTACTTCGGATGATCTGAAGTACGTAAATTCCTCATCAGTAACATTGTTTAATTTTGTGGGGAAAATTATTTCTGAGAGAGCAACTCGCCAATCTCCGTCTAAAGCTATTTCTTCTTTACAAAAATTTCTAAAACTGGCCAAAGTGTTGTCTGGGAAATAATCCATTGATGCTGTTGAAATCAAATGTACAGTAAACTCATCACTGCCCATTTTCGTTATAATCAGCTTTGTTTCCAATTAAACTAAGTTCTTTTTCAAAAAATTTTCCGCTGATTTCTTCCTTTTCCGCATCAATGAGACTGTATGTTGGAGGGTTTACAGTAGGAATGGCAACTATTTCAAAAAATTCGTCTGTAAAAATCTGCTTGTAACCTTTTCTAAAAGGCAAGTCAGTCTTCGCTATTCGCACATAGTCACCAACATAAAATTTTGGTTTCTGTACCAACTTCGATGAACTGTTTGCAATTAATGAAACTAAAGCAGGTACATGTTTTCTTGTGACCTTGTTTGGAGCCAATTTTGTTACTCTATTAACGCGTGAGTTAATCGTTTGAACAAAACTTTGTAATTTTTCAATATAACTGTAAGTCCATTCAAACTCCAAGTATTTGTACATAATACTTTTCAGCGATCGAATGTTTCTTTCGGCAAACGCTGATTTTTTTTCACTGTGAGTATTGTATTTGATGATTTCTCGTTTAGTACATAACTTTTCGAACTCTCCTTTAAACTCGGTGCCTTTGTCAACCCAAACTTTTTTTGGTTGTTTTGTTTTGATCATTTTTTTGAAAGCTTCGGTTGTTTCCTTAGCATATTTGGTCTTCAGGGGTTCCACTCGTAAGTAGCGAGAGAGACAATTGACAGCAACTAACAAATATCGTACCCCTCGGTTATATTTAGCCAATTTATCAACATAAGCCAAGTCAAGAGACCAAATTTCGTTGATATCGTTAACAATCACTTTTAGCCGAGGATATGTTTTACGAAACAATCCATACTTTGTATGTGATGATTGAGATCTCAGAAATTTTTTAACTTTTTTTGGTGAGAGTTGACTAGCATTTGTTAAATTTTTAACGCTACCAAATGCAGCTGGACCTTTCGTGTAGAGTAATTTGAGTTTCTTTTCTTCACTGATAGTAGGATTTCCATTCTTTTGTTGACGTCGTCGCAAACGATTCTTTACTGCTTTCATAGTTTTTATCATCGTCGTCATCGTCGTCGTTGGTGGTGGGGAAAAATTCTTTTTTCTGGGTTTTTCTTTCTTTTGTCGGATTGCTTGGTTTTGGGTTTGAGAGTTGTCGATCGAGTCTTCGAAGAGGAGGGTTTAGATCTCTTCGAGTACTCAGTTGTCGGGTTGTCGTCGGAGACGAAGGAGGAAGAAGTTGAGAAGGGCTTAGCTGCTTCGCTCTTAAGCGAGCGGAGAATCTGTTTGGCATAAGTGTTGGACACTAAGCTAGGATCAAGATTCAGTTCTTTCAAAATTTGTGGATAAAAAACACCCTCAAGTTTTTTTTGTGTTTTGCTGTGTATCGTACAAAAAAGATTCAATTTTAACGAGTGTTGGTTTTCCTTGAATTAAAACATATCCGTCAACGTCTAAAGTCAAGGATTCAACTTTGAACAACTGCTTTAGCACGATGTTTGCGCTTTCCAATTTATTAGCTTCCAATAGCTCTTGAATGGATTCCATAACCTTTCGAAACACTTCAGCGGTTTTTCCATTACTTTTTTCATCGTTTTTTTCTGTTCTCTTTGAGCTTGTTTGCTGCAGTGAATTGTATGATTCAAAATTTTTTTCTGCTTCATCATCACCATCATCACTGAAATTAGTAAGAGCAGATAAATTTCTTTTTCGGTGCAGATTTGGTACTACATTATTAGAGGTTAAAGGAATAGGAGATGTTGGGTTTAATGGTGGTGGAGAGTCACGGCTGATATTTCGTTCTCGAAATCGTTGTATGTAATTGAGTTGAGATGATTTGTCGTTAATTAATGGATTATGAAGGATTTGAGATTGTGGTGCAGTTTTTTCATCTGGAGCATATGTTTTTCGAGGAATGAGGATGAATTCTTCAGCATACATGCCTGAGGTTCTAGTTTTTCAGGTAAATGTAACACGATTCTCCGATTGATTTAACCAGTGAAATATTGTTTGCCAAAACTTTTCGTTTTTCTCGGATACTAAACTTAGGGTCAACAATTTTTCCAAATGGTATTTTCTTACTCTCGATGAAACTTTTGTTAGCTGGAACATGTCCCAGAAAAACATTCACAAAACAATCGCAAAGAAATCAAATAAAATTTGAATCAGCTCCTGTCAAAATTGATCTACAATGGCGACTATTGAGCATTTGCTTCAATATACATAATTCTTTCTCTTTCATTTTCAAGAGATGTGATAACTGCTTTTGAGGATGGTAAATAGAAAATGGTTGGTGATGGTGGAACTATGTTTAACGAATAACGAAGACATTCTGAAGTTTTGGGATCCAAGTCTATCAACAGATGACCGAAATCTTCTTTCGTTGCCAACTGATACGCATGACGGAGGAATTTTGCATTATTCAACTGTCTGCCTAAATAATCAATTTGTTGAATGTCTCGAGGTGATTTGAACAAAATTAAGTGAGTTGTATTCAAATCTATTGTACGTGATTGCTTACTTTGCTGAAATAAATTGTGCTTGACATAAATAACATGAACATTTTTATGTCGGCCTGCTGTAGCTAATTTAACAAAATCTTTTTCATTAAAAATTTCTTCACAGGTATCATCAAAGACAATCATACAATCCCGTAAGTTATTAACAATTTCAGAGCTGGACAATTTTATAAATTCAATATCAAATTTGTTGTGAGAAACAAAGGAACGGTATTTGGGTTGATCGTGAAGATAAAAATAAAATATCTTGTTATATGATGGATAGAATGTACCTTTGAGAAACATTTGAAAAATTAAATCAGTTTTGCCAGATCCCGAGGGACCTGAAACGGACATAAACAGACGATCTTTTGTTGAAATGATCTTATTCATTATTATAACTTGGGATTGGGTAACATGTAACCAACTGTACTGGATAGTATTGAAAGCCAAATGGCAGTCTCGTCACAACTAAGATTGTAAAAAGACAATTTTGAAATAGATAAAGAGAGCAAAATGAAAATCAAACAGACTTGTGTGAAAAAGACAACTTCTGCAGACGGAAGAGAAACAGAATTACAAAATTTCCAAGATCTGTTTTCGTGAGATAAAGACTGTTCGGCACCACCAATGTCTACAAAGTCGCAATCATTGTTCTCAACAGTGGTGGTTTCTTCAATTTCCATGTTTACTGGAAGATTTTTTTTGCTTATTTGTATCAAGGTTGATAGTTACAACTGCATACCAATCCCCTTTTTTTCTCTCTGATCTATTGCCGTTTGGTTTGTATTTTATTATATATCTTGCTATGTTTTTGTCTGTCAGAAGTATCCGAACAATTTTTTCTACGTTTCCGGTACTGATTTCGTCTAATAACTCTTTTGGTAAATTCTCACCTGTTAAACTCACATTTTGTGTGTTTTCTTTTGGCAAAAATATTTTTTTGAAATTTTGAATTTTCAAACACGACATGTTAGCAACTAGTAATCACACAAGATCAAAAGAAAATGAAGACAATCAATAAATATATTTATTATGATTCACAAAACTTGGTATATGTATGTGATTCGTCATTTCGGTTCAACAGGCAAATCAACTCCTCGTTCAATGAAGAAAAACTCATATTTTGTGAATTTGTCATGGTTACAATTAGATTTGAACTTTACAACAAAATGAGCTGCAACTCTGATAGTGGCTTGAACTAAATGTATTTCCTCAACGTTATCAGTTTTGACTAATTCTTTCAGTTCAGCTGGAAGCTGATGGTCATGCAAATGGATTTGTCTTCTCTCTCCCAGCTGAGGTTGCAGCCCTTCCAGGTTGAGATTGAACAGCGGAATTGACTGGCGAAATTCCTGGAGTCTGGACATTGTACAGGTGAAAGTAGTCAAGAACTGTAAAAAATTTCCGTAAATTGTCGATTTCGATATCGTTCAGTGTAATTTGTTCGAGTTTTTGCAGGAGAGGTTTTCCTCGACAATCTAATATGCCTGTCCGCGTAAGAGTAACTTTAATTCTTGGTGTTGAATTGTTTTCAGGACTCTGATTAGTCATTGAAGCGTAAACCAACAAATTTGGAGATAAGGTTGTTTGCATCATTGGACAGTTCATTTTGTAACCAATCGAAAAAAACTTTGGATTTTCTACGGGTACAATGCTTTAATAATTGATGTGAGGGAAGTAAATGAGAAGTCGTTTGCAAATATGTTTTTCTTGACCCAATAACTGTTCAATCTTTGGGCAGCCAAAATCTTCCAAATTTGTCACGGGTAATTTCAAGTATTCAGCTAGTAAAACAGATTTTTGTGTACCTTCAGCAAAAAAATGGGAATTTGGGTTCCTCAAACGAATGCTATCAAAAATTTGATCCAAGTATGAGTAAGGGTATTCACCTTCGTCCCAACGAAGCCCGTGTAGAAATTTAGATACCCAATTGTACGCTTTTTTCTCTTCTTTTGATAAATTGTTGAATTGGACTGGTGGCAGAAAATGAATTGTATCAATTGTATTAGCAGAGCAAACGGAAAGTTCCTTTATGATCAAAGGTTTCTTGCCACATTTAAATCCCTCAATATCTAAAATAATGAGATGATTGAAAAACAATTTTTTAGTTTTCTTTCTTTGGGTTAACATGACTTTCACTCAACATTCCAACAAACGAAATAACTTTGGTTTGAATGCTTTAAGAAATAAGCAAAACGCAATAACTGTCACGTGACCCAGGTAACAGTTTTTTTATTGGACAAGGCAAAACATATGTGTACCCAGGACCGGTATGATTTTTTTCTTGCAAATATCCCGCTGCGTCATGCAATATAGCATGTATTCTAAGAAATTTGAAATGTTTCAAGTGTTTGTCGAGCGACGAATTGTCTATTCCAATTAAACCACCATATGGTCTGTTTTTCAAAACAAAATCCAAATTAATATCAGCATCCAAATACAAACAAGTGGCTAAAAAATACTGAAATCTGACTGATTTGTCTGGATATTGTGATTTTAAGTCTATAAAAATTTCATGAATGAGTTTTAAATCGAAAGTTGAAATCATGTTTACTGAACTCAATATAATAAAAAGGGAATAATGAAAAGTATCAATTAAAACTTAACTTTCTCTTCAACAATAAATTTCACAAATAGCACATCAGTATCTACATCAAGTTTTCCATATCCACTTGTCAAAATATCCATTATTTTGCAAAAAGCGGCAGAATGGGGTCCATTAATTAAACTTTCAAATCTTTTCAAAGTTTCTGTATTCATCTCATCTGTTTGAACATGTCTGCTTTCTGTATGTTTCTTTGAAACTGAAGTCGAAATTCTTACGGATTTGTTTGACGTCGACGATGCAGCAGGCGTAACTGTATTATCAATTCGTTTCTGTCCCCCAACGGCCGGAGATTTCTTGCAAACGTTTTGATTTGGTGAAGTTTGTTTGTTAGATGATGTTGCAGAAAGCAATAAATTGGGTAAACGTTTTTTGATTGCAGTGAAATCTAACAAATCGAGATTGGCTGCAACAGGTTGTGCTGAATAAGTGAGAGCTAGTTTAAGCTTGTCAAATAACTCACCGTTTCCTTTGACATCTTTAGCAGGAGAAATTAAGTATTTGAAGCAAGTGAAAATACAAGGAACACTGAAACATTTTTGGGAAGGAAACAATTGGTTTAATTGTTCCTCTGAATCTACTTGAATCAATATATGGTAATGAATTTTTTTTTCATTCTCGACTGAAAAAGGGCAATATTCAGATTTGAAGTGGCTTCCAAAAGCATAATTTTTAAAAGTAGATAAATTAGGAATTTTTTCAGTGATAACAAATTTGAAATTTGGTTGAAATTTTTTGAAATAATCAGGTAACACAACTTCGAACATAGCTTCTGCCATTTTGTAAAGTCGTGCTTGAAATCGTTTGTGTTCGAGGAAAGTTGAGATTTCCTGGCTCGTTTACAGTTAGATTGAGGTTTGTCCTTGTTTTCAACAGTATCAGAAATTTCACTTGTTTGCGCTCGGATTGACTTTCCCGACTTTAGTAATTTTGAAAATTCTTCGCTGCTTAAGGAAAGTCTTTGTACACATTCAAATTCAGCGCCTTCAGTTGCTTTTTTGAAAACTTTCAGGAATACATAAGTTCCAGTTTGGTCATATGTTTTCAATGTAGCACGCACTAGTCTTTTACTGTTTTCCGAAATATCGAAATAGCAATCGCCAAAATCTTTATCTGCATTTGCTGTGGTGCTTGTTTTGGTTTTAGTCATTGTAACGAGTAAATTTTCAAAGTAACTTGATTCAAAACTGAATAGAAAGAAATGAATGGTTCCGATTGATTGTATATGTCTGCAAAAGAAAGCGTTGTATCTATTTTAATTTATATACACATGTACTTTATATCGCAAAGATATTGGATTGCAATTTAGTTCAAATGGATAAGTATTTTGTGCATGTACAACTGATAAGAATTTTAATGGGTGTTAAAGGTCACAATGTTTAAACGTTATTTTTGATACAAACTATTTGTTTGAATGCAATTTAGATAAACATAGAATACCACGCAAGGTAACATAAATATTTTACACGCCCTCCCTTATTAAACTGATTAAAAACTATATAGGAGGTATTGAAATTTCTAATTTTAGAAGAACCAATCCCTATTTTAATCTCTTGAGGCGTTTTCACAATTCATTTCAGTTTCATTTCTCTCCGCGTTACGTTTGTCATTTTCTTCCAAATTTTTCTTCAAAAATGCCTTGTTATATTATTGCCGGATATTCCAATCACGAAAGAACCATTTTTTATGAAACCGTTCACGGTAATTTTGTAGCAATAATTAACGAAGAAAAAAGTTTCAATTCTGATGAGTGGACTTGTACTCATCACGTTATGATTCCCAAAAATTTTTTACATTTATTCAGTAAACTTTCCTTGAAAATTTCAAAGAAAGACGAAGACCTGAATATAAAGTATTTGAGTTACCTTACAAATTCTGGTAAATATACGGATCCTGACGAGCCTCTTGCTCTTCAGGTTGATATTTCAACTTTATCAAAACCAGTTAAAAAAATTTTGTATAAATACGATTGTGATGTTACTCCGATGTGTGAAAACCAGTTAGAATACTTTGAAGAAATTGAATTTTTTGATCGTTTATGGGGAATGGAACAGATTGAATCACCATCAGTAGTTACCCCGAAAGCTGATCCTTCCCCTGTAGTATCACCATGGCTTGACGAACCGGGTTGCTCAACTCCAAAGCGTACCCCTGAGGCTACTGTGAGCAACCACATGAAAAACTTAACCCCTTCTCTCTGTCTAGCGCCAAAGAAAAAAAGGAAACTAACAACACTAGAGAAAGCGCAGGAGTATTTGGACCTTATATAACTTTGAAACTGAGGTTGAGTTTTTTTGATTTTTGTTTGTATTTATTGTGTATAATAATTTAACTTTAAAATTGAGTTTGAGTTTGTATCTTGTATCTGTTCATTAATTATCACACGATTGGGTTCTGATTAAAAATTTATTTCAAAAGCCTTTAAAAATTGAAGTTTAAAAAATCATTTATTTTTAATAAATTGACTATTTTTTTTCAATTAAAAACAAAAAAAAATCCGTAAAATTTTCATTTTTTCCACAATTAGGATTTAACATATTAACATTGAAGTTCTTATTTACAATAGTGATCTTGAGAAAAAACTGAAAAGCATCCATATATATGCTAATTTTTAGAAAACAAGATTAAAAAAATCAATTTCTTTTTTGAAAAAAGATAATTAACGTCAAAAAAAAACTGGAAAAAAATAATTTTGGATGAAAACTTATGTTGTCATATGTTTATTCAAATAGTTATCATACAAATTAAACATAATGAAAAATAGTATAAAAGATGTTTAAAACCAACTTTTTGATAAAAATACTTATTTTTTTAATGTTTTTTAGTTAAAAATTTGATTTTTTAATTACAAAAAGGAAAAAAAAGCATTAATTTTTTTCTTTTTCTACAAATTGGAGTTACCATTTGATCATTGATACTGTTGTCTCCAAAAATGATCCTATTGAAAAAAATACAAGTATTCATCATCATGCTAAATATTTGAGAAAAATAATAAAAATCAAACTTTTTAATTGATGACTCATCGTTTTTTCATTTTTCCGAAAAAATGCAATTTTCAACCAGAAGACGCAATTTTTTATTATGAGCAAGTGGTGTTATTATGAAAGTGCATTGAGGGGCACGACTAATGAGATTGTGGGAGTAGATGTTTTTTCAATAGTCTTCGAGAAAAACGCTAATCCCCTTAATCCCCCCTAAAACAACAAACTCATTTCTCTTTACAGAAAAGTATTTTTTCGGACTTTTTTTTCAAATCGAAAGACAATTGAGACAAATTCATGATGACATGGACCGTGCAACCGCTCCGTGATTGACATCATTGATAGCAATGCGCCTGGAAAGTTAAAAAACTGTCATTTTTCAGTTTTTGCTTTACTTATTCATCATTTCAACTGTTTTTGATACTAATTTTGACATTTTTATAGAATATTCTGTCCCCATGACAACTGGGATATTTAGGATCTATCATGTGTTGTGACATGCTCAACTTTTATTCGCAATTTCGAAATTTTCATCAATTTATATTTTGAATTGATAAAATATAAATGTAAAACTTTTCTCTCTTGGCTCTAAAATCATTTTGGATTAAAATTTAGCCCAAACTTGGTTGGCTTAGATTAATTTTTATCGTTTGTAATAATTAATAACGTTTCAAACAACAATTTATCTGTTTCGTCCAATCGAATTTGAGTTTGCCAGTTATGGCGGGAAATTCAAATCTAATTCAAATTTTGGCGGGAACTTTAATTCAAATTCAAAATTACGCGCGCTAAACACAAACCGTTTTCTCTGCAATTGGTAGACGAACAGTTATGCTTCCCAGTTACTGTTGTTTCTGAGTGTAATTTGAGATCACTTGATTCTTTTTCTTTCTTAAAATCAATAGCTTAACTTATTTCAAAAAATGTTCAAATGCAATTTTTGTCCACTGAAATATGCAAATAAGAGCAATAGAAGTCGCCATGAGCGTGACAAACATTTTGTTGAAAAAGGACTTATTGTTTATCGATGCAATGAGTGTTCATTCACGGCTCAAATGCTTTCAAATTTACAAAAACATATTCTTCACACTCATGGTCAACTTGGAGGTGTTTGTGATTATTGTCATTTGGGATTTCATTCGCCCAAAAACTTATCAGCTCAATTACTAGCAACCCATGGTCTTCCTGTTATGAGAGTTGCCTCTGCTGATTTAGCCACTACAAGTGCCGCTGCTAATGCTGCTCTCGCTGATGTGCATGCTGTCGATGAAGACGAAATCAACGGCACCAATCTTCAAAAAAGTGAGTCTGCTTTTTTCGGTGTTCTTGAAACGTATGTGATCGGCGGAAACCAACCCATGGATGAAAATCAGCCGATTGACCTTTTGCAATTTATGCAAGAGAAAAAAGATGAAATTCAAAGTCTCATAATCGATCGAGTTGCAGAAGGACCTAGAAAAGTTCAGTTCAGCGCTAATTTAGGTTTGGTAAAACCTAAAGTAATAAATGATTCTAGTAAAACTGAGCACGACGAGTGGATTGACATTTATGCAAACTCTGATATGAAACCTGTGATGAGCTTAGGATTAGAAGATGATGAGTTTTTTGAAATGGTCGAAAAAATGCAAGCAGTTTTGGAGACTTTTGCATCTTATGGAAGCGGTTGGGTTTTGCAACACGTAATTCAAGTTTTTGTTAAACTTGCAAAGTTTTCACCAATCCGTGGGTCATCTTATATTGACTTGCCTTTTCGAATTCGAATGTCCCAGAATTTGATAAACATTAGAAATCACGAAGATAATAATTGCTTCGAACTTTGCTTTACCGCTGCTTATAGTCTGAAGCATGGTGTTGACCTACTTCTAACTGATCAACAAAAAGCGAACCCAGCAGCTGCGCGGACACAACCTGATACATACATTGCTGAAAGTGCACACAAAGCCCAAGGTAATTTTGATTCACCCATGAGTTTCGCTTCAATTGGAAAATTTGAACAACTTAACGACGTGCGGGTAAATGTGTTCCAGTACCACAAGGGAGATTTGTTGCCTATGTATATATCAAAACGACCAAACCAAGATAACAGCACCCAAACTGAAATATTTGACATGGACCTGCTTCTCTTGTATGAGCCTGCAAAGCATCACTATGTACTTATAATCGATTTGTTAAAGTTCATCTGCGAAATCAAAGGGTGTAAGTATCGCACAATTGCACGTTTATGTAGAAACTGCTTTCACATTAGTTGGAGTGATGAAACTCACGAGCAACACATCCAGTGTTGTAAGGATCATGAACCTGCTCTAGTAGTCATGCCTTCAGCAGAAAAAGGTACCAACAGATACGAGTTCAAAAACCTCCAGGCCTTGTGGTTTGTACCACTTGTGATTTATTTTGATTTTGAATCATTTCTGAAACCTGTAGATTCTTGTCCTGATAATCCATCGCGATCATCTACCCGAGTTGTATAAAAACACGAAGCTTGTGGGTATTCATTGGCTGTAATTGAACACGGAAATTCACAGCCCTACTTTTTTGACTATGACAGCTCTGATCAATGCATGAAAAAGTTTATCAATCAGTTGCATCAATTAGCGAGAGAGATATATGATCAAAAGCGACGGTTTCCTCAATTTCTAGAAAACCAAGAATCGTTGAACAAAGAAAACACATCAACATGTTGGATTTGCTCTATACATTTTACCAATGAGCACGAAAAATGTCTTGACCATTGCCATTTTTCTGGAAAATTTTTGGGATGGGCACATGAAAAATGCAACCTCGCAAGACGAACTGTAAATTTCACCCCAGTCATTGGACATAACATCCAGAACTATGACCTTCACCACATTTGTCTCGCATTGCATGAATGCGAGCCAACAAGTACAATGAGTGTTATACCTAGCACCGACGAAAAATATATATCGTTAAGCATTGGAGTCCTAATTAAAACTATAAAAAGGAAAAACGGATCTGAGCAAAAAGTTTTTGAATACCTCAGATTTATTGACTCATGCAAGTTTTTGAATTCTTCCCTGCAAAAATTGGTTGATAATCTACCAGCGGAAAAAAAGTCAATTTTGAACAAGTATTTTGCAAACGAGACGGAGGAGCAACGGTGTCTGATACGACAAAAAGGTTTCTACTCTTATTCGTACATGACCGGAAGAGAAAAATTTGCAGAAAAAGAATTGCCTCCTTTGCAAAATTGGTCCGATGTTTTGAATGGAGGAAAAGTTGCAGTTTCACAAGCGGATCTGGAACATGCAAAGAAAGTTTTTAGAGTGTTCAAATGTCAAAACTTGGAGGATTATCACAACTTGTATCTCAAGTGTGATACACTCCTTCTTGCTTGCGTCTTTGAAGAATTTCGACAAATTAGTCACCAAACTTATGGTCTGGACTGCGCGCACCATTTTAGTGCTTCAAACTTAGCTGGAGACGCCTTCAAACGTATCTGCAAAGACTCGAATGCTCAGCTTTTATCAGACCGCAGGCATCTCGAATTGGTCGAGAATATGATGCGAGGTGGTACTGCATCCGTGTTCCATAGTCGCTTTTTCAAAGCCAACAACAAAGAATGCCCCGACTTCAACCCAGATCAACCTAGCACCTACGGGTTTATGATCGATGCAAATAACCTCTATGGCGGCGTCATGCAAACGGAGAAATTACCGGTGCGTAACTTTGAGCTAATAGAGCATATAGAAGACGAGGTGATTGTGAACCAAATCCTCAACATGACTGAAGACTCTTTGATTGGATTTATATTGGAAGTTGATCTCGAGTATCCAGAAGAACTGCATGAGGATCATCAAGATTACCCTTTAGCCCCTTAAGAAAGTGTACCCCAGGATTGGTTGAGTCCCTACCAAACAAATTTACTCGAGCAGATGAAAAATCAAGACATTGCAAGACGTTCAATTGGAAAGACCAAAAAGTTACTGCAGACGCTGCATGACAAGTCAAATTATACAATTCATTACAAACTATTGCAATTGTTTGTTAGGTTGGGACTTAAAGTTAAAAAAGTGCACCGTGTGTTTCTATTTGCCTTATTTGTGAGCACGAATTTCAAAAAATTTTGATTTTTTGTGATTTTTTTTTCGGAAGGCAATTTTTATTTGTGGGCGAAAAAATGTAATTTAATCAAAAAAAAAAGAAATTTGGAAAAAACTTTTTAGGCGAAAAAGTATAATTTTTTGTGAAATTTTTTTTTGTGGGCGGTTTTTTTTTGTGGGCGAAATTTTTTTTTTTTTTTTGGAAAAAAAAATTTTTTTTGTTCGAAAAAAAATTTCGGGCGAAAAAGTGTATTTTGTTTTGAAAAAAAATTGGAAAAAACTTTTTAGGCGAAAAAAAATAATTTTTTTGAAAATTTTTGGTTTTTTTTTGTGGGCGATTTTTTTTTTTTTTTTTTTTGTGGGCGAAAAATTTTTTTTAAAAAATTTTTTTGTCGGCAAAAAATTTTTTTTAAAAAATTTTTTTGTCGGGGATTTTTTTTTTGTGTTGGTTGATTGTTTTTTTTTTTTTAATGATGACTAATTTTTAAGGTCACACCTGGCCTTCATGTATTTTTTTTTGTTGCACCTGGCCTTCAAGTTAACATGGTGTAGCTCTTAAAAAAAAACATCGTATTTGGTTTTTTTACCACCACACATTAGTGATCATCAAAAAATTGATTAGTAATCATATAAATAAAATTTTAGACTGCAGAAAATTATCGGTGAAAGGTGTATCCAAAGATGCTCAGAAGATGTTGAGTCATCAGCGATATCGAGACACCTTGACCTCTGGCTCGTTATTCAAAACTGAAAACAGTCGAATCGCATCCGAGTCACACAATCTGCAAACAGTGACTTCGACGAAAACATCGTTATCAGCTTTTGATGACAAACGCTACATCCTCGATGATGGTCAGCAGACTCTTCCCTACGGTCACAAAAACATCATGGGTCAAACTGTGATTGGCATTGATGATAGTGATGACAACACAGCCGCTGTTAATTCTGACCCAACTGACGATGACGATTTGGAAAAATGGATGCCATTTTTTGAAGATCGTCAACAACCAGTGTCGTGGGATTGTGACGATTTCCTAGATGGGGTGTCTGAAGAATTCGCTAACACTCAAAACGTTGATTGGGACCATCCGGAAATTGATGATGAATACTCTGAGGATAGTTTTGCTGTTGAGAACACACAACCACATCGCTCGCTTCGAAAACTGATGGACCAGGTCAATAGCAGTTGGCAAACTCCAGACCCCGGTCTGATTCGGGCAGCAGAAACCAACGACAGTGATATTGATAGCGGGGATATCGCGGATCTGGAGGCCAATACTTCCGATGAGGACGAGTCGTCATTCTTCAACGATTCGTTATTCGATTATGAAGCAGTTGAAGTAGAAGAACCACGGTCAAAAAATCGACGAATAGATTAAAACACAAAAAAACACCACATTAACTTTTGTATAGTAAATAAAATTCAGTTATTTAATATGAGAATTGTCTGTACATAAAATTTGACATACCGCTATTCCGTGTTTAGTGTGTATTTAAGTGCGAGATTTTGTTCAGCTTTGGAACTCAATTAATCTGGGATATAAACAATTTCATTTAAGCGATAGTGTCTTTAGCATACTTTTGTATGTATTTGTATGTAATTTGAGTTTGAATCAAAGTTTTAAGAAGAATTGAGCAAACAGTCTATAGCGCAGTTAAACACTCCAGCTGGTTTCAGAACGAAGATTTGGCAAATCCTTTCCCGCACCAAACATGTAACCACAACGTTCAGTGGGAATACTCAATAATATACCGAAGTTTTACATGAGGACTATTAGGTATAAAATTATACATGGTGTCAATTAGGATTATTACATGGTGACCATTGCTGATCATTTAATACATGGTGACCATTATGATTTATACCTAATGGTCATCCATGTATGACAACCCCCCCCCCCCCCGATCCTAACGCACTATATGCATACTACTATAATTGATTAAATCGGAAGGGTATTTAAATTGTTAGAAAACTAAGTTGAACCATAAGTTGGTGTAGTATTTGCAATACTACAGTGGAATAAGTATAAACATATTAAATCCTTTTCAACTGAGTTGCCTGACCTTTTTGTCGTCATTGTTTGGGTTGGAATGAAGTTGATAGGACAATTTTTGGACCCTTTCGACAAAATTGATGTCCAAAAAAAAACGTATTGACTCATTTCAAACTAAACTTGCTCAAACAGAAGTGTTATTGCTAATCAAGGTGTGATTTTTTCTGTTTAGCCTTTCATCAAAAGAAAGTCACAAAGAAAAGCAAAAAATGAAGAAGACAATTGGGAAAAAAACTTAGAAAAATTGTGTTTATGCAGAGTTAACTGTGGTCAGAATTTGTTGTGCTACTTGCAGAGCATCCGGTTAACCCTACCAAGAAATTCTTCTGAATATCGAAAATACAAACTAATGATCTTGATAATTTTAGTTGTTAGATTTGATATTCATAAACTTTACCTACACATGAACACACATTTAGAAGACTCATTCGGAGCAAAGTTGTTAATCTGAAAGGGACATCTCCTTTCACGAAAAAAAAAAACAATTCGATATGAAAAACCACGAAACAATCATGATCTTTTCTGAAGAAGCTGATGGGGAGGACTCTTGAAGACTGTTATGATTATTCAGGTGTGGAAGAGTTGTCTGAGCAAAATGAGTGGACATTTTTGGCTGGTGTTTTTGACAGAATCCTTCTTATTGTCCTCGCATTTGCGGTGTTTTTTCTGGTTTCTTGTTTTGTTTCCTGCCTCACAGTTTTTGAAACAAATGTTTCAACTGACGGATAACAGAAAAAAAAAGAAAATCGTTTTTGAGTAGCCTAGATTAAACAATTTCTATAGATGATTTTATTATTTTTATAGTTTCTATTATAGTGTTCCCTACCCGGGTTGACCTCCATACACCGAAAATGCTTATCATACAATTCCATACATCAAGTGTGTGGAAAAATGCTTGTCATACAATTTTCATACAATTTCTAAAAATGATTGAAAACTGGTATAAACTTATTTCTGTGGCTGTTTGATTCTTATAAAACAGTCTGGTGATAAACAACTAAGGTTTTGGCTTTTTGAAAAAAATGCTTATCATACAATTCCCATATATGGAAATTGTATGACTGGCATTTTTTTGATAGCCACAAAAAATTTTTCAAGTAATTTTTAAAATTTGGCCCAAAATTTTTTTTGTTTTTTTTCAACCGCAAATCCAATTTCGTACGCAAACAAACATTTTTCGAAAAAAATTTTTTGCATGCAAAACTTAATATTTTGTGTGCATAACGTAGTCCTGGATGCGATAAAATTGGTTTTTATTTTATTTTCACTTAAATTTTTTTTCAAAAACGCTGAAAATTTCTATTTCTTTTGTATGGGGTGTTAATGTATGCCTTGATCAGTGTCTGATAATTTGAAAATTCTAAAATTTAAAATAAGCATCATTTAAAAATTTTGCCAAAAAACAAAAGTTTGTTACTTTTGTTATATCAATTGTGAAAGACAGACCAACTTTGGTCGTTTTCTATGCATTGTAAATGCAAGACCGTCCAACCTTCGGTGCTTTGAGTAACCAAGGTCAGTGTCACTAGTGTTCGGTTGCAAACACTACCGAAAATTTTTCAGAAACTAAATTTAGAAAGAAAAAATCAAAATTTTTGGTTTATGGGAAAACACCTATCATACAATTTTCATATATGGAAAAATGCTTATCATAGAGTTTTCATACACTTTTCTGTACGTATGGAATTGTATGAAATTGTATGACAAGAAGTTTCTCATATATGGAAATTGTATGATAAGAAGTTTTGGTCAACCCGGGTAGTTATATTCTAACTCAATCGGTTAATTCTTATTTAAAGAAATTTAACAGCAGTAGAATCTTCAAAAACTATTTGTTCTATAAAAATCAGAACAAAATTCACAATACTTCAGAAAACAGATCAGGTTGTTTTACATGGTTTGATGACAATTTACAAATAGACAATTTTCACCCAGATTCACTCGGACCATCCCGACTTGGCTCGCTATGCATGCTATGTTTTCTTATTCAGTCCAAAATTAATGACCAAAGAAAGTTTATGACAATTGTATATTTGCCAATCAAAAAACTACATACAAAAATTTGTCGTTTTTGTCTGCGGTGTGGAAAATTGATTTAAAAAAGCTAGAGATAAGGAAATTTTTGACAGTCATATTAACAGTCAAATCGGACAACAATTTTTATTTTGGACAAAATTATCATCGTTACAAAGAGACAAAAAGAAACTATGGCATGGATTGGTTTTCTTTCAGAAGAAAGTTTTGGCAACTGGCAAGTGTCTTATCGCACAAACACCCTATTTGCTGTTTGGATTCCCAAAACAAAATTTAAAAAAATTGATAATTAATTCTATTGCAATTCTATTTCTGAAACTTTTTCTATTTGAAATTCTGAACTCAAATTATACTTGTCGGAAAACATTTTGCTACTAATAGAACAACCAGCTATCCTAATCATGGATACTAGAAAATGTTAATGAACACAAACAATGGCTCAAAAGTAATTCGATTGTTGTCTGGATCATTGCCATTTAAATCAATTGATAATTTTTCCTTGACATGGAGAATTTTTTAGTTTTTAATTGAAAAAGTTTTAATAGCCTGAACTTTTAGTCGATCTTGTCGGCCTCGTACAAAAAACTCATTCCCACAGCATACAATCGGATGAACGCATTTAAATGTGCAGCAGCACTGAAACGTTAGAAAACATTGAAAAACTTTTTCGACTGGCATTTTTTAAGAAATCAAATGCATGTCAACCAAGACCATTTGATCGAGTAAAAGTTGTTTCACTATCAGGCAAAGACCCTGGATCATGGTTGTTATCGATCTGTCAGCTCGCGCACGTATCGAGGCACTTAGAATAATGATAAAACGGTCACTCAGGGATCCACAAAAATACACAAACGAGCTTCGCTCATTACAGTAACTCAGTCTAGAATGTTGGGAAATCATTAAAACTTTTTAGGCTTTTAAGCCTTTCAGAGATTCTTTAAGAATCGCAGAAATCATTTTTTATCATATCATAATATATTTATCTTATTATTTTATTTTATATTATAGTTCGAGTCTTGACGAATGAAACCTGCTGAAAAACTATTCCAATTTGCTTTTAATCATCTATTTTAGTTTTGAGATTACAGTATTCAATTGCTATAAATCATTCAAAGCTTTTGTACTACTAGATATTAGTCAAATAATTAATCTCAGTCGTGAATAGCCCTCCTCAATATAATCATTAAAAACTACTGCAGTCTCATGAGTCGTTTCTGGAAATATCTAATCTATCAGTTACGAGTAGTTCGCTTTGCATATCATCGCGCCCTTAGTCTGAGCACAGATCAGATGCACACTTGACATCAACGGAGCAGAGACTGGGCAGCTGGGTCATCTCGGAGTCGACAGTGAGGTGTCGGTTGTTGTCGAAGAATCTTGCAGCCCCGCTGGATACCTGCTGCCAGCTGATCATGTTCCGATCCACAGGTACTTCTGCCTCAAGCTCATAGTAGCTGTATTTCTGAAAAGTTCGTAAAATGGCAACAAAAACATACAAAAAAAATGACAATCCACGCAAATTCACCATCAGCAAATCAATATTCAGCAAATCTCATGTGGTTTTGGAGCCACGCAATGCCGCGGTTTTTTCAAGGCACCAGACTTTATCTTGGAAAATGTGATAAATTAATTAAATTGTTTCTTCACCTGAACTATTATTAAATGGCCTCTAATACAGATAATGGGCTCACCTTGACTTCCCACTTGTATGCACTGAGGTAGGAGTAGGATCCGTTGAAGACAGGGATGATGTAGGAGCCATCGTACTTGGCACTCTCCAGCCAGTCTGGTGCCTGGAGACCCCAATCAGAGTTCTTCTGCTCGCAACAGTAGCAACAGCTCATCATGTCCGGGAAGTAGAGGAACCTGGAACGACAGCAAATATTACGATTGTATACAAGAGCAAATTCGTCGAACTGCCATCACATCAAGTTGGAGGCCAGATAAACATAAAATATTTATTTTGTGAACAACATGTGGTGTAGTTAATTTTCAAATTGACAGCAAAAATGTAAAAAGGCATAGTTTCAACATAGAAGGAATAGAACTCAAAAAAGATGCCTGTGCTTTTTTGTAATATACTCAAACATCAAAGTAAAACCTTAAGTAGTTCGCTAAAAGTGAGGATGTTCTGCTAACTAAAACAAACATCATCATTAACTTTATCGAAGTTAGGTTTGAGCGGAATTCTAGATGTACAGAGTGCAGTTCTCACATTTTGTCGTCACTGTACATGTGTGCACAAGGGGTGGCGCTGGCATTGTACTCTGGCCTGCAGTAGGGGTCCCACTCCGAACTCACAAGATCCACTCGAGCCATCTTATTTGGCCAGTCGTATCTAAACATGCACATATCTGCAGATTACATCGAACTTTCAAAGGGCTGTCACAATGGTTTATGGCAAACTTTTAAGCCAAAGTAATATTGACCTTTTTTATTGTAATATTATGAATTGTAATTTTTTAAACCGCAAAGTTCAATTTTGCTGTAGTGTGATCCATGTCTAAGTTTAGTTATTCATTCGATACCCCAATAACAGCCGTTGTCAAATATCGCAAAAAACACACCAATCTGAAAATAATCATGTGCATCAGAAACGAAGGTTCAATCACCGTAAAGCATTTGTGAGGTTTGATTGATGTTTTGTTGCATGAAGTTTTGTTTCGTTTAGTACTATATTTGTTCAGGTGTGTATGTTGGGGGAGGGGGGGGTTAGTATTTAGTATGTCACCTGTATGTGCCCCTGGTGTTGTATGAGCCACTGGGCCAGTAGGAGATGTCAGTGAAGTTCTGAGTGAATGTCTCAGGCCACACAGGCTGAGCGGGTTCATCCCCATACACTATATCAACGAGGAAAACTGAAGCGGAAACAATGAGTCATTTTGAATAGAAGAAACGATCTAACATCTAACTGAAGTACACTATAACTAGTTCATTAGAATCACTCCATTTCCAACTGTTAAAGCTACTGTTAACTGTTGACCGACTGATTTTGAGGTCGAGCACGCCATTCGCTATTTGAAGTGATGCTATTTCTGAAGGGACAGCCTTTCAGACTTATATTTATTTCGTTAAGTTGTTTTTAGGGTTGAAATTAATTGATTGCCAGTTTTATTTAAATCTTACCAGAGCAGAAGCCAGCTGCTGTTACTGCAAAAAAGCAAAAAGAAAGTCGATTCATTCTGTTCTAAATGTGATTAGGATTTAAAATGAGTTGCTGCAGTTTCAACTTATAAGATATCATTATCATAAGCATACATGTATAATTTCTTGACCGTTATCAGTTAAACAAGCAAGAGTAAACATTAGATGAACCCAAAATTCTCTTTTTATCTTTTGACCCTGGAATTAAAAACTAAATTTACCTAATAAAACACCCCGAAAACAATATTGACAATGATTAATCGCCAATATGAATCGCATTCATTTTGCTCGTAGGATTGAAATAACTCATATCATAGCTTTGCGATTATGACCTTAAAAACTAGTTCAAATTCCTGATCGATCGAACCATTCAATCTTCGGACAGAGTACAAACAATTGCAAATATCAGTTTTTTATGAAGTGTGCAAAATTCTTGCAAAGCCTTAGCTAGAGGAGAAGATTCAGAAAAAGGGTAACCCCCCTCCCCCTCCCGCAGTGAGGTTCCATGGATAAAAACCGATTTTAGTGTTCAAAATGTTGGCACTATAATTGATTATAATTACACTGTGGAACCACGCAATCGATTACAATCCATTATAATCCACTATTTGTAGTGAAAAAAAATCTACTCATAAAACTCTTTTAGAATCCAATATAATCTATTATAATCCATTATAATCAATTATAATGGGTAAATTGATTTCTACTGTATTTATTTTATATTCGCCCGCACTCAGTAAAAATTCCCTTTTTACTGAGTGCGGGCGAATATAAAAAAAATACAATAGAAATCAATTATATTACAATGATAATTGTACTTTTATCAAAAATATAATTAATTATAAGCGCCAAATTTAGATGTTTGAACGATTTATAATCCATTATTATGATAACCTTTTTCGTGACATGATAATAAATAATAACCAATTATAAGTGATTATAATTTTTCCGAAAATCTCTTATAATCTCTTATAATATCTTAGAATCTCTTATAATCTCTTTTAATCTATTACAATAGACTATAACCTTTTATTGTCAAAGATCTCTAAAAATGATATTTATTGTCACAAAGTTTTACCACGCAACAAAAGTTTCATCGAAATCCCTAATATTAGTTGAAAAGTCACGCGGTAGGCAAAATATAATAATCTTCTAAAAAAATCATGAAATTAAAGCAGTGTGCTGATATTTTGGTGGTCAAGAAAACTAAAAAAATAAGCATCGTGAAACAACTATAACCAAGAAAAATTGAAAAAAAAACTTTATAAATTTGAAATGATTTGAAAACTGCTAAAACTATTTTTCCCATTTTTCTCATAAACCAACATATACGGAAAGCATAAAATGTAAGCAGTTCAGGTAGAAGGTCAAAGACAAAATGTGCAAAAAAAGGACTATAAACAATTTATAATGAATTTTTTCTGCAAAACAAAGCAAATTCGGATTGAACTAATCGATTAAAATAGAATATAATGTTTTATAAGGGATTATATTTGAGTTTTAAAAAAAGAGAGATTATAATCGATTCTTAATTGAATAAAATCAATTTTTTTCTAAATTTTTGTAAGACTGGTACTAAAGTCATATTATTATCAATTATTAACGCTTGATTCTGGATGCGGGTGCTTTTTAATCCATTATTATCAATTATGTTTTGATTTTTATGGAGAAAGACCATGAAAATCCATTAAAATCGATTCCGTGAAACCTTTTTGCGGACCTCTACCATCAGGGGTCGAATCCTGGCCACCCTAAAGGTTCCCTTTGTACTACTTTGCATTAGTTTTTGCACGATGTTTTCTACATAAACAAAAATACCTGGCGCAACTCATTTATTTGCAAATCACTGTCGAATTTACTGAAATATAGACTGACTAACCCATATTAATATTTTCAAAATTTTCCAAAACATGCATAAACTGGATTTTGGTCCTTTTATTCAAATATTTAGCTGCGGTGCATAAAATTTTGCAACAAAAAAGTTCTATTAGCGGACATTACTTGGTGTGGATCTAGGATATCCTCGAGGAGAAGTGGGCAGATTTTCAATTTTCGAAAAAAAGGAAACTTTTTCCGACATTTTATTCGAAAAAAAGTTAACTAATTTATTTTTCCGAGCTTTCACAAATCACTGTAAAGACCCAATTTTGGCAAAATGTTTTGCGACGCAGGCAAGATTTAGAAAAAAAACATGCAAAAAAGCGTTTTTAGGCAGTTTTTGGAAAATTTTGACAAAAGAAGATCCGCCAGCCAAAGATAAAGCTCCAAAAATGGTACCAAAGGGAGACCCTTTGGGTAGTCAGGGGTTGAATACCTGGGAGGTGGGAGGAGGGCGTCTAAGTTTAACTGAAATTGACTAAGTTCAAATCGTATACAAAAATAGCCGTTCACTCCGCAAGTAGCACAGAATCTTCCGACCATAGTCTTGGAAAACAATACACACAAAAAAAAAAGATTTTTTTTTCAAGTTAGTGTAGTTGTTTTCTGCGTGGTGTGATAAAATGAACTGAACAAATAATAGAACTTAGGCATATTCGACAGTCAGAATAAATTAAATTAAATTGGAAAAAAATTTGCAGAAATATAACTAGAAAAACGAAAAAAAAAATCGTAGCAGAAATTTTTGAAGTTTTCAAAATTCTTTGAATTTTTGAAATTTTTGATTCCCAAGTTGACGCTAAAAAATTACAGAATTATATTCACTCAGGTAAAACTAAATTTTCACGGCTTCATGAGCTTAAATAAATAATTCGCTCGAACTTAGACCAAAATGTTTTTTTTTAAAAATAGCAATTTCGTTTGAATCACGATTGAAAGGGTTTATGATATAAAACTCAAGCCATTTCAATGACATTTTAGTGGACCTGATTTTGCGTGGAAAACAAAGAGAAAATAACCAAAAAAAAACTAAAACTCATCCGAATACAAAATGGTCGGAACAAAAACAACAAAAAATGCAGACCGTCAAAGCTAATCAAGTTTTGTTCTCAGGCCACTAAAATTGAATTAAACTATCGAATTGTTGTATCTGAGCGATCCCATATGTAACGAGAGCAACCAATATGGCAAGCACCTACGGAGTAATGTATTTTCTTTCTGCCCAATTTGTTTACCTTAAAAGATGATGGTGGTAAACTGAGATCAAATGTTGAAGCTTTACTATAAAGAACTTGAATTCAAAAAGCAACCTCTCGGTGTCGAGAAAAAGTGATCAGAAGTTTTCCATTTTTCAGATTTGTTTCCGACATTTTATATCTGATGCATTATTTTGTACCGTATTTAAGTCATTATCAATTATGAAATCATATAGGCTCGCATTTTTTTAGGACATTGAATTTTTCTCATAACTCTATAATGTGCAACTACTTGTGATAACTCCATTCAAAAACTTTGGCATTGCGTCTAACCGATGAAAACTTGTCAATTTTTTAGTGAAAAAGTCAATCGTGCGCGGTATAGAACTGCCCTCTAAATTATTTTTTAGAAAACCCAACTTATTCTATGAGGTCTGCATTTTAATTTTAGCACCACCAAACGACACAGAATTTTTCAGGAGACTCTTTTGCAGCAAGTTCTACTTCGTTGAGCTTATTTTAAATATAATTAATTTTTTCTAAAACATTTTTTGACACTCCTTATGGCTTTATTTTGAATTTTGAATTTGTGTTATGAGAGCAAGAAAATTATAAATAAGAATGCTTGGCGGTGCACTAACAGCCGTGGTCGGAAACTTTTATCCTTGAGAAAAAATTCAATTGTCAAAAATTCGAAATTATCTATTCGAGTTATTGTAACTGTGCTCTTTTTCTTTGCCGTAAAAACGCCAGTCTGCCAAGTTGCCACTCTACTTGAAGTTAGTTCCAAAACGGCAGTAGACTTTTATGCTTTATTTTGAAACACCTGTTCTTGGGTCCTTCAAAACTCAGAAAATTGTGATTACAGATTTGGGGGACCTGGAAAAATTATTCAAATAGACGAATCTGTGGTAGCCAAGAGAAAATACAACCGTGGTCGAATGATCAAAGAGAAATGGATTTTCGGCGGATGCGACCCGGAGAAAAATCGGTTTTTTGTATTTTGTTGAGGACAGGGGCTGAATTTCAAGGGGTTGAACTTTGTCAGAGGTAATCTACCGAAGAATTTTGCCTGGAACAAAAATTTGGTCAGATGGTTTGTCAGCTTACATTCCTTTATGTAGACCGAGACCAGTAGTTTTTCTTCAAGAATCTGTTGATCACGGCTAAAATTTCAAGGATCCGATCACCGGCGTTCATACAAAAAACATCGACAGGCCAAGAAAACAATGTATCTTAACTGTTTGCTTTCTATTCATATTTTGAGCTGAATAGTTATGCGCTGGTTAATAAATTCTGCCATCTAACTTCTTTTCAGTTGGTTTGGTATAGCGGATAACATACTTGACTCAAGGCCCAGAAGTATGGGTTAATCCCGCTGGGAGCAGTTTTTCTTTTGTAACGACAGACTAATGCCACCTATTGTAATATATCACCGAAAAGGGGACTCATTCAACGCGTTGTCTCAAATTGACGAAAGCAAGGGGTACAAAAATTGCTTAGAACGAAACCAAAAAGATAACGGTTCAACTTTTTGATAATTTTGGAACTAATTTTGACCTGAAAAATGGGCACGCATATAAAACTCATTCTGGTATATTTTGTTTTGTTCAACGAGTCATCCAGTGCCATTAGTGTACATCGTGAGTGCCCAAAAAGGACCACAAGGACCTTTTTTAAAGCTAAAATATCACCGTAGTTATTTATTTTTGTGACCAACATTTTCTGACTGAAAACAAAAATACTTCCGAAGAAACCGTTGTTTACTTTTGTGACTAACATTTTCTGACTGAAAACAAAAAGAACAAAAAAAAATTAACTTTCGATAGTTTTGTCCGGATATCTTTGTTGAATCAGAAGTGTATTGTAAAGCAAATTTTAAAAAAAATTTATTTGTTGAAAATACAAAGTTTTTTCAGTTTTCTTGGATTTGTTAATCTTATGTAAAAAACTATTTAGGAGAAAGAATCTACGAGCTAGGTAAGGTATGGTTGCTCATATTGGCTATGTCAAGAACATAGTCAATTTTTTTGAAGTCACACTTTGGACTTCAAAAAAAATTGAAAAACGTTTCAATGTCAAGTTAAACTGGTCTGATGTCTTCTCAAAGTAATTTTCATTCGGGATAAATAGCAGAGAAGTTTTCCAATTTCATTGCTGAGTGATTTTTAATTTTTTTAAAAATTTTTGTTGCCTATTCCAAAAGCCCATTAACCAATTCAGAATTGTCTCAGATGCTTGCCAAAAAAAACGGCAAAAATACAAAAAATTCTGGCTGCACTCTCGAACAGCATCTCCAAAAAGTTTTTTATTTTGTTTTTGGTGAGAAAAAAAAAGATTTTTTTTTTGCTAGCCAACAGTCAAAATAATCTAGTAGGAACTCTAAATGTGAGTGGGGAATCTCTTATGCCAAAATTACTGAAACCCGGAAAATTTGAAGCCAATCAAAATTTAAAAAAAATTGAGACAAATAACTTTGAAAATCAGTCGGTGTTAGTTTAAATGACAAGCATTGGCTGAAAGATTGTGCGCATTACTCTTTTACCAATGAAATTAACCCCCAATTTGTTTCATGTATGGAATAAACATGAAGAATTAACTTGACTCGAAATAATATGGAATGACTTTCAGCACGGGATAATTGTGCTCAAACAGTGCTCAAACAATCCGCCTTTACGTGTTCTTCTTAGAATATTATCTCATAAAAGTGCCCATAAACTAGTCAAGAACATAGTCAATAAGTTAATATTATAAACCATAAATTTACCAAAAAAGGCTTTGGACTTTTGATCTGCTGGAGCCATTGTCGTTTTTTGGTCATCAAAATACTTCATTGAAATCTATTATTTTGGTAGCCGAAATAGGTGCAAACGAAAAAAAATGCGTAAGTATTCCGTTTCCTTCTTTGAAAAACGGAACAGTAATAAAAATAGGGATACATTTTAAAAAAAGAAGCACCTGAAGGTCAGGGAAAGAGGGTGCCAGATAAAAACTAATTTTCGATACCATTTGCTTATTTAACGTTTTAAAAACACAAAAATTGGAAAGTAATTATGACAAATTGGCTTCTAAAAGTTCTAGAACATTTTTACTGAATCAAATGTTTATTCAATTGAAACCAAGTGCATCTCAGTCAAAGCCATATATGCAAAAAGGGAAAAACTAAAACAGAAGCTGCTATGCTCATTGCGCGAAGTTGCTGTTAGGCAGAGATCCTAGACCATGGTGGTTGGGTTGTCGATGCATCTTTTGGCGAATGGAACTTATTCAACGGTTAATGCAATTTGTTATAATTCTAACTATTAGAAAGTTGACAATCTCTGTCCTGAATAAACTCCCACAGTAAAATCATAGAAATAGCAGAAAGTCTTAGAGTCAGTTTTAGAAATATTTATCAGTTACAAGTAGTTCGCTTTGCATATCATCGCGCCTTTAGTCTGAGCACAGATCTGATGCACACTTGAGATCAACGGAGCAAAGAATAGGCAGCTGCATTAGGTCGGAGTCGACAGTGAAGTGTCGGTTGTTGTCAAAGAATCTAGCAGCCCCGCTGGATACCTGCTGCCAGCTGACCATGTTCCGATCCACAGGCACTTCTGCCTCAAGCTCATAGTAGCTGTATTTCTGAAAAATTCGTAAAATGGCAACAACAAAAAAAATTGACAATCCACGCAAATTCACAATCAGCAAATCAATATTCAGCAAATCTCATGTGGTTTTGGAGCCACGCAATGCCGCGGTTTTTTCAAGGCACCAGACATTATCTTGGACAATGTGATAAATTAATTAAATTGTTTCTTCACCTGAACTATTATTAAATGGCCTCTAATACAGATAGTGGGCTCACCTTGACTTCCCACTTGTATGCACTGAGGTAGGAGTAGGATCCGTTGAAGACAGGGATGATGTAGGAGCCATCGTACTTGGCACCCTCCAGCCAGTCTGGCGCCTGGAGACCCCAATCAGACTTCTTCTGCTCGCAGCAGAAGCAACAGCTGAACATATTTGGGAAGTAGAGAAACCTGAAACGAAAATAAATTATCATATCATTGCATACAAAAGAATCTTCATCGAGCTGCCACCACTCTAATTCAAGGTCAGAACAAATGAAAAAATTTATTTTCATGAACAACTTTTGGGGGTATTTGTTTTTTGAATATGCTTTAAAAAATTGCAAAATGCATGGTTTTTATCAAAAATGCATGGTTTTCAGCTAACTGACACTAAAGTAACGGAATTTCAGCGAAAATGCGTGCGATAGTTTTAATTCAAGCTCTTACATGTTGTCATCGCTGTAGATGTGTGCACAAGGGGTAGTGCTGGCATTGTACTCTGGTCTGCAGTAGGGGTCCCATTCAGAACTCACAAGATCCACTCGAGCCATTTTACTCGGCCAGTCGTACCTATGATTAGTGTGCTTTTAAATAAATGCAGATCCCATGAAAAATTCCAAGGTGCTGCTACAGTCACGGGACATAACATTGCGAATTGTGGGTTTCAACGAGCAAATGAATGAAACTTTATGTAAACTTTGACATCTTTCTGTGCTTTTATTTAAGATATTGGCTTGAATTTAGACGCATGCTAGATAACAAAATTTGAAAAAAGTTAGTTTGACCAGTGGATCAATGGATCAAAAAACAAAAAAAGAGATTGAGAGAAACTTTGTTTTGAGGGCGTAAAACTGTGAGCATATCATAACTACTTTCAGAAGTGTACTTGCTGTGGAAGCATTCTTGCAAACAGCACAAGAAACTCGAGCCTTGGGGCTCAAATTGATTTTTGGGGAAGCTGCTATCTTTGCCATCGAAATTTTGCTGACAAAAAATCAAAAATTTCTTGGTTCTTTTGATTTGGCCTTATTTTGGCCTAAACTAGTATCAGGTCCAACAATCGGCAAAATACCTAGAAGTAATTTTGCCCTGATGACCGACCAAATGAGGCCAAAACAATTGATATGATCTAGGAATACGGCCGTTCCGATCAATGCCTTGATATTTCTTAAGCAGCAAACATTTTCTAAGACTTATTGTGTCTCTATCGTCAAAACTGTTAAAACGGTTTTTAATGTCGGACCAAGTAATTGTATCAATTCTCTTATCTGTCGCTTTTTGCACGGAACAAAGAGTAAGACAAGCTTAACAGCCTCCCAAAAAACCAAGTTGAGCCCCGTACATTCGATTTTCTTTGTGCTGTTCAAAAAAGTTATTTCCACAGCAAGAAAGTCTTTGAAACTAGTGTAGAAATACTGGTTAATATACATTTCGAAAACAAAGTTTTTCAAACTTTGACCCAACTAGTTCCCTTCGAGTAGTTTCATCTGGCATGTGTCAAATTTGAACCCAATATCTTAAATAAATGCAGAGAAAATTAGTTGAAATTGTCACATTTTTTTGTTGAAATTAAAACATTCTACGTCCCTTGACTGCTCAATGATAGTGTACTGAGGATTATTATCAAGTTGTATGCCAATTTTTGTCCTTTTCAAAGCCATAAGTTTTTGCTAATAA
>NC_087065.1:34716319-34792606 GCF_963678635.1 Symsagittifera roscoffensis | reverse complement strand
AACCAATCTGACAAATAGACTGTTACAACCAATTTGGAACGATTTTTACGACGGATTAGATAGCCGTTTATGCATCATTAGCGCAGAAAATATCAGTAATTAATTATTCAAGGTTGGCCAAATTAGCAATATTCAAAACCCCATAATATTAGAAAAAATGATCACAGGTACAATAATGTTTCAAATTTGACCTCAAGAGAACACTACTTTTTGACTGATATTAAAATTTCCATCAGAATGGCTTGTTGAAAACCACCCGAGCACCCGGAAAAAAACACTACTCGAAAGTCGGAACAATAATTGCAAATTTTTTCAATTTTTACCCGAGTGGATTGAAGTTGCAATTACTGCGACAAAGCTAAAGTAAAACTGGTTCATTCTGCCTGATTGGGACAAGTTTTAAAATAAGAGTAAAAGTAAAAATAGCATTATCATGAGTATATGTTTATTTTCATGGCCGTTATCAGTAAAGTAACCAAAACTAGGTGGTCTCAACACTCTTTTATCTTTTGACCAAGAATTTCTAACCTCAAGATGAATAATGCAACACCCCACAAACAACATTGGCAGTGGTCTTATTTTCGATCAAAATCAAACTCGTTTTGCTCGTAAGTAACGAATTCCATATTTATGCGGTCATAGTCCTTAATATTTAGTTCCAATTCTTCATCGATTAAACCATTCATATTTGACAGAGGACAAAGTGCTAGAAACTTTCATCTTTTAGGAATCGCGCAAAATTCTTGCAAGGCTACGGCTCCAGGAGTCAAATTGACGGGGCAGGGAATACTCAGAGTTTATCGCGCAGTGATAAAAATTCCTGATTTAGCCTTGTCTCAAGATATTTCTTTTTACAGCTCTGAATCAAACATAAATCATTGGAAATTTTATCAGTTGATCGTTGATAGATAACTCAGTGATGCAAAAAAAGTCTGTGAAACTTGAATTTTGCTTAGTTATTGTTCCGACTTTCGAAAAAAACGGCCGGGAATATTTATCCTTGGGTGCAGGGGCGGATCTAGGATTTTCTTGAGGGGGGGGGGGGCGGATTTTCAAAAAATTTTCGAAAATTTTGACGACCTTTTTTTTTTTTAGGTCGATCAGATTGATTTTCAGAGCTCTCCCAAAGCAGTAAAAAGACCCTGTTTTGGCGGCCAAATTTTCCGCAGACAATTTTTTGAAAAAACAGGTCAAAAAAGCCGTTTTTGGGCACTTTTTGGAAAAATTTGACAAAAAAAAACGCGTTTTTTTTGGCGCGCGCTCCCCCTCAAAATTAGTATTGATTGGCGCCAAAGGCGCCTTTAGAAAAATTTTAGGGTCGGTCGGCCAAAAATGGATTTCTTAAAAAGTACCAAAGTGGGGAGGGACCCTTTGGGTTGGCAGGGGTTCGAATTCCTGAGGGCGAGGAACGTCCGTCCACACCCCCACCCGCCCCCCCCCCCTAAATCCGCCCCTGCTTGGGTGGTTTTTATTCATTCATTTTTTGGAGATCGAAGTACTAGTTTCCAACAAAAAAAATTTATACCCCATTGAAGATATTGACTTCTGAATCAAATGTAAAAAGGTATTTTACCTCCAATCATTTTTTGCAAATTTTTGGGAGTTTGAAAATAGCCAATTTGACCATGCTCTTGACTAATTTACGCGCGTTTTAAAGATTTTATTCATAATTTGAAACCGTAACGCTAATTTTCAAGCTTGGCGAATTATCCCGCGCAACTAAATCGTTCCAAATTGAATGGATGCTAGCTCCCAATTGGTTGTATTGTTTTTGTACGACTAATATTTTCACATTTGATCTTCGATATTCTCCAAAATTTATAGTTTTCCAATATATCCTTTTACCAAAAATTAATCGAGACCAATTAAAGGGAGGGCTGTTGGAGCATTCAGGTCTTTGCCCTGATATACGAGCAGTCTTGTATAGTTATAATAGTCCGTTTTCGATATTTGCTTCCAGCTTTCCGAGTAAAAACTGCAACGATAGCACAGCGGAGTTCCAGGTGTTTCAAGAGCTGAATAGTGAGGGTTGGATCCAGGGGTAATGTGATTTTTTGTTTTCTCAAAAGACTAGAAACTAGCACTGATTCACGCATGATCATAAACAAACGACGCTGACCGAAACCTGAATCAGCAATATAAACAACTGATTTTTATCTGATGCAGCGATGATAATCACTGAGAGTTCAACCCGGGCATCCACTTTCAGGAAGTCAATACCCTTTCCACCCAAAAGTATCGCACTTTTAGTACCATGAAGCACCTCTAGTACTGTTTTACGCTAACTTGCTGTACATTTTTGGTAGGCTGAAGCTTAAAGTAAACAGGTATCAACTTAGACCTTTACAACTCATTGGTACCATACTTATACCTTTACAACTCATTACAAAACAAATTTTTGGCTTTCAAACATATTTGAATTGTGCAATACGTAATTTAAGATCCAGCTGGAAGCGGCCTTTGCAACAATTTATATGCTATTTGAGGGGAAATCGAGCCCCGAAAACGCATTTGCTTGCGGCCCAAAATGTTTGCAACAGAAGAACTTTGATAAAATTTTGCAGAGCTCGAAAACCAAAATGTTCCACCTGAGCTCCAATTAATGGCAAGCCAGTAAACGTGTATGCATCAAATAAAATTTTGTGTTGGAGGTCGATAAAAAGTGTTCATCGAATAAAATTTTGCATTGAAAATTTGCATTTCGCAAAGGAAAACAAGACAAAAACGGAAATTTTTGTACCAACTTTCAAAAAAACGAATAATTATGCTTGATGTGGTTTTTTCATTCAGTCGGCAATCGAAACAACAGTTTGTGGCAACAAATTTTTTTATCCCATTGAAGTTATCGACTAACTAAAACCAAATGTAAAAAGACTTTTTGCAATCGATCAATTTTTGCAAAGTTCTGGAACTTAACTGAGACTAGCTAATCGGTTGTATTATTTTCTTGCAAATGAAAGTTTTACGCTTGAACTTTGACTTGGTCTCAGTTTTTTCAATATTTTGAATTAGGGCACTCGGAACATTAAGGCACTCGGAAAAGAATGGGCACTCGGAACATTAAGGGTTTTGCACTGATATACGAGAAGTCTTGTTCTGTCTTTGAAACCGTTCCAACTTTATGCGAGGCGTGCTGTTTGGTCTATTTAATACTTCGCTAATTTCTTCTTTAAATATCGTTGGAGGATGATTTTCAAAAAAAAATAGCAAAAAAAAATTTCATTTTGTTTTGGAAAACTCCATCCAACTTTTTTTTAAAAAGAAAACTACCCCATAGACCTTAACATGCAGTCGGAACCTTCTGATACGAGCAGTCTTGTTTGATTTTCTTTTTTTGCTTCTAATTGTTTTAAGCCCAAAAAATTTGCTTCTCTAATTTGTAAGAAACCAAATTGTTGTTGTGACAAATTGTTGTTGTCGTGTTTTTTTTTATATCAATATTGCAAAAAAAAATAATTTTTTTCCGACGTTTATCTAATTTGTGCTTGTGAATGGCAAAAATCAGATCAATTAACTGGAAACTGGCAGCACATTATCCCTGTGATAACAAATCTTGCGTAAGAAACTTCCCGGAAACTAATAACTTCAATAAACTCAAAAAATCAACTCTTCTGTTATTGAGGAAATTTCCATACAAAAAATTTATCAAAATCATTTTAGTTGCTATGTTTTTTGAAGACTGATTTTGGTTCAATCAGAAGTTTTCGATTTTGTCGTTCCTTGTTAAAATGCCAACTCGCTTAGCTAAGCTTAATAGCGTAGTTTAATTGCAACCTTATGTCGAAAGATCTGCAACATTCCAGCGCAACGTGGCATAAGAAACCTTGACCACAAACGTCTTTTAAAAACATTTTTTGTTGATGTTTTCCTGCGCGTAGCAAGAGATACAGGAAGTGACTATAAAATTTTATCAATTGTTTCTCGTAATATCAATTGTTTTTGCAAAATCTATTAATTTTTGTGGGATTTTGAACTTTTCATGATTAAAAAAAAAACATTTCTAGGCTTCAAAATTAGTATTAATTTTTGAAACTAGGTTGAAATCTAGGTTGAAACCTAGGTTGAAACCTAGGTTGAAACCTAGGATTTTTTATTTGATATAAATCTTTCTGTTCTAAGTAGCGGCTTTGTTTGCTGAAATCTGGAATGAAACTCCGTAACGGGAGAAACTGTGTTTTCAAAATAATGTTTGAAAAAAAATTGAAAAGCTTTCATCATGATCTATCACTGAATTTATTCTGTTTTTTTTATAATACCTGATAACATTGAGGGAAAAGCTCAAAAAAATAAGCCAGATTAAAAGATAGGGTTCCTTCACATTTCCAGGGAGTGAAACTGTGAGGCATTTTTGATTCCTTTATTTTTTCTGCATACACAAATTTTAATTTTTAACACACGTTATCTCTTGTGAGGCTGAAAACAATAAAAAGTTCGAAAGAATGGTTTAAAAATAAAACATTTGAGAAAAAAAAATTGAATCAAGTTATGGAAAATCAGTAATCTTAAAGCTTCGCCCTGACAATTGAAAGCTTCGTCATCTTTCTCTTCCTTCATTTTCCTTTGAAAATCAAACAACTATTCCATTTTTGAGATATCGCATCCGTTAGCACATGTTTTAAAAAATATAAGAAAAGTTTTGAAGACCTGTATCAGGACTGAAAAGCGGCTCTAATTTTCATTGAAAGTTTTCAGCCATCATTAGTAGGATTTTGCAATTTTTTTACTTGTAAGACTACGAATAAAAATTTCCTCAAAATTTGATAACAAGTGTAAGTTACTTCCTTCATTAACTATTAAAATAATTTTATAAAAAAAAAATTTTGAATTATCAATTTTCCGTCGTGTAAATTTGATACCTTTTCTGAAATTATTTGTATTTTTGTAAAGATACTTTTCAAAAATATGTTTAAAACACAATAAAACCTTTAAACTATTGCTAGACATTAGTATTATCAGTTTTTTTGCAACATTAAGAAAGTTTGCTTGTTTTGTAGTATTCTTTTTACAATTGATGGTTATAAGTTTTTATTATTTAAAAAATTTTGCTCTTTCCAAGTCTATCGTTTTTGATCTAGGTACATCACAGAGTAAGTAGCTGGTTCTTTGCTTTGTGATGCATCTGAATCATCCCCTAAAATCAACAGGTGCCGCAAAGAAGCCAATTCTTCCATAATAATTGAAATCTTTAGGCAACAAAAAACAATGACCGCAATACACCTCTTTTTTTTTTACAACAAAAGCGTTCTAAAAGTTTAAACTGATAGTTTGACAAAAAAGATAATTTAATTTAATCATTTTACCTAAAATCAAAGATTGATGATTTTTGGATAGCTTAGATATTGTTTTTTTCTTTTATATAGTGAAATTCAAAGTGTTTTTTTTTCTCCAGATAAACTTCGACTTTTTGACAATCCTTTGGACGGAAATTATACAAGCATTTGGCGGAATTTTTCTCGTATCACTCAAAAACTATCGTTGTTTTCAGTTGAACTTCAATAGATAATTCACCTGAGATCATTTTTTGCAAAGTTATGGTGTTTCCAATTTGGCCAATTTGAGACAACGCGCGATATACTTTGTGCTCTAAACGCACACGAACATTTATTCCGCATTAGAAGTCGTTTTAAATAAAATTGATACGTTAAATTGTTGGTCTATTTATTTCCTTCTATATGCAAAATATATCGCTATGTACTTTACATAACGCGTGGGGTTTGATTAAAAAAAACATCAAAACTTCAAAAAAAGTTGTTTTTGAAAATTTCATCAAATATAGAAATCAAAACGCAATCAGAAAATTCAAGGCTTTGCCCTGATACGAGCAATCTTGTCCTAATTTTTAAATAAGTATTGGCCCGGAATTGAACTCTGTCTCTGTCTCGGAAAAGAACTGATTTGAAAAACTTTTAGTTGTTAATTTTGAACTTTTGGTTTGAACGACAGCTTTTCAATCCTATATTGCGAAACCATTTATTGATTATTCATAAAATTATCAAAACTGACAAAAACTTGATTATACAACATCGTTTATCAACGCCTAATTTAAGTGTAGAGGGCGAGAGTTTAAAAAAATTGGAGACAACAAAAAGGTCGTTCAAACGATTTAGGGATTCGTCCTTATAATGAAATACGTCGTGTTTTCATTAAGTGTTTTTATGAAAAATAGCTATAAGCATCTCAAAAAATATGAGAAACCAATCGTTGATTTCAATTGATAGTGTATATGTGAAAAATTTGTGCTACAAATTGTTGAAAAAGAAGAAAAAAAAACGCCCTAATTATTATTCAATTTTTGTTTCCTTTACTCACAAGATTTTGACCTCACTTTTATTCAATTTTTATTTGAAAAAATTATTTT
Source organism: Symsagittifera roscoffensis (assembly GCF_963678635.1). Classification (NCBI taxonomy): domain Eukaryota; kingdom Metazoa; phylum Xenacoelomorpha; order Acoela; family Convolutidae; genus Symsagittifera; species Symsagittifera roscoffensis. Next base: position 34,786,248 of record NC_087065.1, on the reverse strand, counting down.
ACTAATGTATGCCAAAGCGTCATAAAACAAGCTTGCATAATCTTCTGTTGCCGCAAAATCTACAGAAGTAAGGTTTTCTCGCATCAACCACTAAGCAACACAAGATTATAGCAATTTTTATTTTAAATAATTGTTATAATTTTCCAGTTCTGCAACGCCTAAATCTTCTAAGGAAAAAGTTGTGTAAGGCTTACGTCTATTACGCTCTATGCTACAATTTTAAGAAAAAAAGGCTCTTTTTCTTTTTTTTCCCAATCTGCAACTTTTTACTTGTAAAAATACTGTTCACATTGTCCGATCGTTATGAAAACTGACATGCGGACTAATTAAGATGTGCCAAATATATTTGGTCTTCGAATTTAACCTTGGTTAGGAAACGAAAAAAATTGAGAAAAAAATGAATCAGATTATGGTAAATCAGTAATCCTAAAGCTGCGATCTGACAAAAGAGTTTTCTTAACTTTTCTCTTCCTTCATTTTACTTTGAAAATCAAACAACTATCCCAATTTTGAAATATGGGATCCGTTAGCACATGTTTTCACAATTTCTAAAATTTTAAAAGACGTATCAGGACTGAAAAACGGCTCTAATTGTCTTTGAAAGTTTCAGCCATCATTAAAAGGGTTGTGCACATTTTTTTAGCTGTAAGGTTACGGATAAAAGTTTCCTCAAAAGTCGTTGATGAAATTTTTAAGTTACTGCCTTCAACTATTACTAAAAACAGTTTTTGATAAAAATTTTTTGAATTATCAATTTTTTTTGTGTATAATTTGATAATTTTTCTGAAGAAACGAACATTTGTATTTTTGTAGAGATAATTTCGAAAATACGTTTAAAACACTATAAAACATTTAAACTATTATTATGGATCAAAGTATCAGTTTTCTTCACAATTATGAAATTTCGCTTGTTTTATAGTAGTTTTTCACAATTGATGGCTGAAAATTAAACGCGATGAAACTTTTGTCATCCTCTCAAATGGAAAAAGCTCAAAAAAATGTTGAGCCGACACTATTTTAAAATTTTGCTCTTTCCAAATCTATCGTTTTTGATCTAAGTACATCAAAGAGTACGTAGCTGGTTCTTTGATCTGTGATCCATCTGAATCACCCCGTAAAATCAACAGGTGCCGCAAAGAAGCCAATTCTTTGATGTTAATTGAAATCTTCAGCCAACAAAAATCAATGTCCGCAAACCACCTCTTTTATATACAAAAAAAATCGTTTTAAAAATTTAGACAGATAATTTGACAAAAAAGATAACTTAATAAGTTCTAAAAGTTCAACATTGCTTACGCTATGTATAAAAATTTCAGGAAAATATATTTCATCACTTCTCCCTATCTGCCTGAAAGAAACGGCAAAAAAATTAGGAAACGATTTCACAAAGTTTTTTTAAATAGCTAAACAAAATATCCTTCTCTATTAGTCGTAGAGTCACTGCAGATCGTTTCAGTAGTTTGTTTTCTTCTTTTAAAAAATTATCACACCGTCCTTCCGCTTCTTTCTCTGCTCCGATTTTTTTTCTACTTCAAAATCAGTCCTATTTCTTTGAAATCATTAGTTCTGTCATTTCACTCAAAAGTAAAGATTGAAGATTTTAGGACTCTATAGCTTAGCAGTATTAACAAGAAGTGTGACAATTTGAGGTAGCTAAAATTTTTCGGCGTTTTAAAAGAGGACTAACAGATATTAAAAATTTCCAGATAAACTTCAACTTTTTAACAAGCCTTTGGACGGAATTTTTAACAAGGATTTGGCGGAATTTTTCTTTTATCACTCAAACACTGTCGTTGTTTTGAGCCGAACTTCAATAGATAATTCATCTGTGGTTATTGTTTGCAAAGTTACGGGTGTTTAGAAGTTTCCAGCTTAGCCAATTTTGACAACTAACGCGCGATGTAATTCGTGCTCTAAACGCACACGAACATTTGATCCGCATTAGAAGTCGTTCCAAATAAAATTGATACGTTAAATTGTTGGTCTATTTAATTCCTTCTATATGCAAAATATATCGCTATGAACTTTACATAACGTGTGGGGGTTTGATTAAAAGAAACATCAAAACTTCAAACAAAAATGGTTTTTGAAAATTTTATCAAATATAGAAATCAAAACGCAGTCAGAAAATTCAAGGCTTCGCCCTGATACGCGCAATCTTGTCCTAATTTTACAATAAATATTGGCCCAGAATTGAAATTCAACTGAAATGTATCAAACGTAAATGATCCTGATATCAACCTTAATTAACCAGGTTGGAGTGATGTATGGCATAAAAAACTGAAATGGATTCAGTAAGTTATACGACAGCTTTTCAATTCAAATTGCGAAGTCATTTATTGATTGTTTTTATATTAACAAAACTGACAATAAATTGTTTATACAACATCGTACATCAACGCTTAATTTAGGTGTATAGGGCGTGAGTAAAAAATCGGAGACAACAAAAAGGTCGGTCAAATTATTTAGGGATTCGCCCTTATGATAATAGTCGCCTTGTTATGTTTTGATGTATGCCAAATCGTCATAATATAAGCTTGCACAACATTCTGTTGCGCAAAATTTACAGAAGTGAGGTTTTCTCGCATCAATCACTAAGCAAAACAAGATTATAACAGTTTTCATTTTAAATAATTGTTATAAATTACCATTTCTGCACCGCATAAGTTTTTAAAGAAAACTAATGAGAAGAGAAAAAAGTTGTTAAGAGCTTACGTCTATTACGCTCTATGCTACAATTTTAAGAAAAAACGGCTGTTTTTCTTTTTTCCCCCACCTGCAAATTTTACTAGTAAAAATACTGTTCACATTGTCCGATCGTTATGAAAACTGACATGCGGACTAATTAAGATGTGCCAAATATATTTGGTCTTCGAATTTAACCTTGGTTAGGAAACGAAAATTGCAGGTGGGCAAAAAAATGAATCAGATTATGGTAAATCAGTAATCCTAAGGCTGCGATCTGACAAGTGAGTTTTCTTCACTTTTCTCTTCCTTCATTGTACTTTGAAAATCAAACAACTATTCCAATTTTGCAATATGGCATCCGTTAGCACATATTTTCACAATTTCTGAAATTTTAAAAGACGTATCAGGATTTAAAAGCGGCTCTAATTGTCTTTGAAAGTTTCAGCCATCATTAAAAGGGTTGTGCAAATTTTTTTTAGCTGTAAGGTTACGGATAAAAGTTTCCTCAAAAGTTATTGATGAGCTTTTAAGTTACTTCCTTCAACAATTACTAAGAACATTTTCTAAAAATTTTTTTTTGGAATTATCAAATTTTTCTTGTATAATTTGATAATTTTTGTGAAGAAACGAACATTTGTATTTTTGTAGAGATAATTTCGAAAATACGTTTAAAACACAAAAAAAACCTTTAAACTATTATTATGGATCAAAGTATCAGTTTTTTTCATCATTATGAAAGCTCGCTTGTTCTATAGTAATTTTTTTTACAATTGATGGCTGAAAAATAAATAGGATGATACTTTTGCCATCCTCTCAAATGGAAAAAGCTCAAAAAAATGTTGAGCCGAGACTATTTTAAAATTTTGCTCTTTCCAAATATTATCGTTTTTCATCTAAGTACATCAAAGAGTACGTAGCTGGTTCTTTGATCTGTGATCCATCTGAATCACCCCGTAAAATCAACAGGTGCCGCAAAGAAGCCAAATACTTCATATTATTTGAAATCTTTAGCCAACAAAAATCAACGTCCGCAAACCACCTCTTTTATTTTTAAAAAAATCGTTTTAAAAATTCAGACAGATAATTTGACAAAAAAGATTACTTAATTAGTTCTAAAAGTTCAACATTGCTTACGTCATGTAAAAAATTTCAGGACAATCCGACAACAATTCCATTACTTAAACTTTGCGCGACCCATGTTGCGATTTGCGCGACCCCAATTTATGTTGCGACTCTCTGCGACCCAAGTTGCGACACATGATTCGACCGTGTTTGACTCATGATTCGACACTGTTCGACTCATGATTCGACCCTGTTCGACTCGTGGTTCGACCCTGTTCGACTCATGATTCGGCCCTGTTCGACTCATGATTCGACCCTGTTCGACTCATGATTCGACCCTGTTCGACTCATGATTCGACACTGTTCGACTCTATCGACCCTGTTCGACTCATGATTCGACCCTGTTCGACTCATGATTCGACCCTGTTCGACTCATGATTCGACCCTGTTCGACTCGTGATTCAACCCTGTTCGTCTCTATCGACCCTGTTCGACTCATGATTCGACCCTGATCGACTCATGATTCGACACTGTTCGACTCATGATTCGACCCTGTTCGACTCGTGGTTCGACCCTGTTCGACTCATGATTCGGCCCTGTTCGACTCATGATTCGACCCTGTCCGACTCATGATTCGACCCTGTTCGACTCGTGATTCGACCCTGTTCGACTCATGATTCGACCCTGTTCGACTCATGATACGACCCTGTTCGAATCATGATTCGATCCTGTTCGACTCATGATTCGACCCTGTTCGACTCATGATTCGATCCTGTTCGACTCATGATTCGACCCTGTTCGACTCATGATTCGACCCTGTTCGACTCATGATTCGACACTGTTCGACTCTATCGACCCTGTTCGACTCATGATTCGACCCTGTTCCACTCATGATTCGACCCTGTTCGACCCATGATTCGACTTTATTCGACTATATTGTTCATTCGACCTTCTTAATTTGCGACGAAAATTGGACTCCGTTCGACCGTGTCGGTCGAATCATGAGTCGAACACCTCAGCCCGGGTACTGGGCGTTTTCATAGTAAGTTGCTCCGAAGACTTCCATAGAGCTAAGCTGTCGTTTTAAAGATTCAAAATTTACCCATCAATACAAACTACCCGTGTTGACAGAAATTGCCTATCATACTATTTCATAATATTTCAGAGACCAAAAAATAGTATGGAAATATTATGACAGCATTTTTTCCATGATTTTTATGCTAAGCGTTTTTTGCCACTTTTTTTTTTTAAAAAAAACAAGCTTTTGGTCATATTTTTTAACAAAAAAAATTTATGATAATAAAAAAAGGAATTTGTTTGTGCAATGAAATTGTATGATAGACATTTTTCCATACGAAGAAAATGTGTGATGAGCGCTTTTTCCATTTTTGTTAAAAAATTTTGTGTTTCATTCGAAACACACTAATCAAGGATTTTCTGTCATAAGAAAACCAAGAGTGTAACCGGCAGTAACCACACAGATAAATTGCATTTGTTGATATTAGCCATATAACTTAATGATGACATTTTTACACAGAGTTATGTACCAAAACCGTAAATTTTTGTATATGGCACGAAACTTTTTAAGTTGAAAATTGCGCTGGTTGAGAGAAGAAGCCTGTTTTCTTACAATTTTATGTTTAAAGTATCATATGAAAACAAAAACACAAATTGTGTTTATAAGAAAAGCACTTGAATGGGATTTATACAATTTTTGCTGAAAAACTGAATTTGGCTGATGAACATTTTTGTTCATTTTTTGATGCCAAATTCCGAGGTGAAAAATTATGTCGGCAGAACACAACTTTAACCGATGCAAGAAACTAATTTCTGTTTGTTTCCAAAAAACCTGGAAACCTTTTTATCCTTTGTTAAAATATCATGAGTGTGATATGCATCAAAGGTATTATTCTCTCTGATTAAAAAAATTGATCATTTTTTTTTGAATGCGTCCACAATGCACTAACTCCAACTCAAACCATGATATAGTTTTAAGGTTTAGAATTAAAGCTTCCTTCGGGGAAACTTCGTTCCTATTTTTTTCAGTCCTAAAAAAATAAAGATTTTATATGACTGGCAAACTTAATGGATATTGCGACCATCTAAAGATATGTGAGATGAAAGAAGGTTTGAAAAAACTAGAAACAAATCTCAAAGCTTTCACCAATTACCTTAAACTGAAAATCATATTTGGCCTAAAATGTGTTTAACAGTCTCTGCGCAACATATTTATGTAATTGCTTTGGCCAATGGTCCAAGCGAACGAGAATGATCTAAGCTTTTGGGTGTAATCTTCGTTATACAAAAACTTTATATAAGTTCAAACGACATATCAAATTAGAGTCTTTTCAGTCATGACTCGATCAAAGGTAAACAACTTTTTTGGCCTCAATTTGATTGTCTTAAATTTTGGTTCCCGGCCAGGTTTGACCAAAAAGTGAGATTTACATTTTTTCAACAATGAACTCATTTATATATATTTTAAAAAAACTAAGTCAGTTTGGTTTCATTGAAGAAAGTTTCATCAAGAATTGTTTGTTTTGCATTTTGCTGATAAAAATTTTAGTGAAATTGAGAATTACCGCTCATCAATGAATGACTTAAACTGCCATATATTTTGACTTGTTCTTGTTTTCCTAATTCGATCACTCCCTGCGCATATCTAAGGAAAACTTGTTAACCTAGGATTTACCCTATTGTCTGGGTGTCTTTTTGAAAATTGCTCATTGCTCAAGACTTTCATCGCGGTAAAAAATTCAAAAAAATTAGCCAAGTAGCAAAATATCTGTAGCGCTGCCTATAATCCAATTCGATTTACGTTGCAGGGTTACAACTTTGACTTTAAATTTTTTTTTTTGATGTATTCCCAGAATTCAAACCCGACCCATGCTTTTTACGGGCCGGGCTCGGTCCTCATTTTAAGGACCAGCAGCCGCACCTTTTTCACGATTCCGTTAACACCTTTCACACTTCACTACGCATCTTTTGAAACTTCATTTCTCATTTATTGAGCTTTCCGTTCACACCTTTTGTTTTTCTTTACATCTTTTAACACCTTTTCGAGTCCATAACACCTTTTGATAAGATGACACTTTGATGCACCGTGACACTTTTGTCCGGTAGACGGATTTGATCTTCGACTCTTGCCGATCCGCCAGCGACGAAGAAACTCCAATTGACAAAGCGGCAATGAAAGAGCTGGAGTCATAAACTGAAGTCTTTCACATCTATCAATCCGTACCCCCGCCGAGTTCTGGAAGAGAGCAGCGTCCGAGTACCCCCACCTCACTCGTGTCGCGCGGCAGCTCCTACTATCTTAAGCTACAAGCGCCCAGTGCGAGTGTGATCTCCGCAGGACTGGGCAAACCTGAACAAACAAGGAAGCCCTCCTTTGTGCGGCAAAAGCCACTCAAATCAAAATGTTACGATCGGCTGCGGCCATATTTTTGATTTTTTAAAATGCACATTTCAAATTCATCTTACTTTTTGTTAGAAAATTTTGGTTTTTTATTAAAAAAGGGCCCATGTTTGAAATTTTTGTAACTTACTTGGCCCGGTTCCGACTCTGCATCTTCCGTCAGCAGTGCATGTATTAGTACGAGATAAACGACCAACATACGAGCTGTACAGCTCATCACGGCGAACCGCTGTTGTGCCCCTGTTTAAGAACTACATGCAATTTTTTTGGTTATCTTTCTGGGCTGGGTTATGTTGCTTCACCCTCAAGCAACGAGCACGGATCATGGTGGGCCTCGAACATCCGACTTTTCGATTGACCACTTCACCACCGCTCCCCGAACGTATAATTTTGTGGGCTTTTTATTTATTTATGTTTAATCGCAAGAAAACAATGAACGGAGCGACGGTGTCTTAAATTTGTATTTTTTAAAGTTAAAGTGCTTAAATAGTGATTTTATCCGTTTTTATTCCGACTTTCGATACAAAAATAACGGAATATTTGTGCTCGGGGTGGGGTTTTTTTTTCTTCAGACAAATTTCGACTTTTTAACTAGCCATTTTTGACGGATTTTTTTATATCATTCAAAAAGTATTGTTGTCCTGAGCTCAAATTTGAAAAGATTTTTCACCTGTGATCATTTTTCGTTAAGTTATGGGGGTTTAAAGATTGCCATTTTGGCTAATTTGGGACAATTAACGCGCGATATATTTCGCGCTATTAACGCGTAAGAGGAGAGTTAATCCGTCTTAGAAATCGTTCCAAATTGGTTTACCGAAGCTTATTTGCCATAATTGATTTGTTACAAGTAGCGAAATCTATCCTTTTGTACTTTATATGGCGTGTGGGGGGATGGTTTTCATAAAAATTTTCAAATTTTAGAAAAAAAAATTTCATTTTGTTTTATTACTTTTAATTTTCTAATGTTATTACTGCTCCATAAACCTTAATAGGCAGTCGGAACATTCAGGGCTTCGCCCTGATACGAGCAGTCTTGTCTACTTTTGAGTTTGAGTTTGTTAGAGAATGGCTGGATTGCGCCTAATCTAGAAGTACTACAATGATTAAGAAGTTTTAGTAGTTTTTAACTGCTGTTTTCTATACTGAACTTCTGGCAGACTTTTGAGCACATAAGTGTATCGCAAGTGATTAGAAGCAACACTGCACCTCTAATTTAAAGATAAACTATTCAAAGGTTACTAAACTTTTACTTTGACTCGTAATTTTGAGGCTTATTGTTCCGACTTTTGATACGAAAGGAACGGAATATTTGTGCTCGGGGTGGGGTTTTATTTTTCTTCAGACAAATTTCGACTTTTTAACTAGCCATTTTTGACGGACTTATTTTATTTCATTTGAAAGGTATTGTTGTCCTGAGCTTAAGTTTGAAAAGATATTTCACCTGTAATCATTTTTCGTAAAGTTATGAGGGTTGAAAGATTGCCATTTTGGCCAATTTGGGACAATTAAAGCGCAATATAATTCGCGCTATTAACGCGTAAGCGGAGAGTTAATCCGTCTTAAAAATTGTTCCAAATTGGTTGAAAGAAGCTTATTTGCCATGATTGATTTGTTACAAGGAGCGAAATTTGTCCTTTTGTTCTTTATATGGCGTGTGGGGGATGATTTTCGTGTAAAGTTCAGATTAAAAAAAAATTCATTTTAATTTATTACATTTAATTTTTTAAGGTTATTACTGCAACATAAACCTTAAAAGGCAGTCGGAACATTCCGGGCTTCGCCCTGATACGAGCAGACTTGTTGGAGTTTCTGGATGTTGTTCAGTTATTCAGAGAGAGTGTCTTTTAATATATAGGTGGTTATTTTAAGGCGGTTCCAATATTCAGCCCTTCGAGCAGCACGTGGACATTGCATTCTAAAAACATTATTCACAATTCACGATTCAAGTTTTCGCCGTACGCTCAGATTACGTCAGCTCATTAAATTTTTCATTGAAGCAACTCCCGCATAATAGTTTGTCACTTTTCTGGAAAAAAGCAGTGGTTTGTCTGGTCAACTGAATTTATAGGGCTCGCGATAAAGTAATGTTAATTTTGGTTTTCTGTTTTTCTTGAATTATCAGGGGTACAGTTTTAAGCAAATTAGGAATTTTAAAAATAACTACGGATTGTGAGTATTGAATTCGTTGCTAAGGAAAAACTTTTCCGTTCCTATTGCGTTTCGCATACGTGTTTCTGAACTTCAGTCAATTTCATACTACGAAGCTGATTTAAAGGAAACTTTCATCATTAAATATCAACCGTTGAAAATACTCTTGGCGCCCTATGGCAACTTAATAACTACTTTTTTCACAGTTTCTCATTTCTCGTCAAACAAGCACATATAGTTTTAACAGATACATACACTTTTTCGCATTTTCCCTTTTTTTACTTCATTTCTAACAGAAAAATATTGAGCTCCGGCGTATTTTTTCAGTTACTTGCGGGGAACTGTTGTAATTATTTTTGACAATTTACTGGCAGATAATGGGGATTTTTTCTTCGTCTCTGAGCTACAAGGATGACATGGTGTTGATGCGTACTTTGAACATGCAGTTCGATGGCTACTCCCGACGCACGACTGAAATCGACACGTCATCCGACGAACTGCTGAACCGACTGAGCAATAGTCTCAAGCAGCAGGCCACTCGGGTCATGGACGATAACTACAGGAACCTTCAGAAGAGGTTAGCGCAACCCGTTTGTCATTGCAGTCCAAAAGCTTTTGCCAAAGCGGGTACATGTGCTTGACTACCCGATGCATACATGGATTATACTGGGAGATTCATTTGGATTTATTCAAGCTAGCAAATCAAGAAGTTCATTTTGTTTTTTGTAGGGCCGAGGGACTTTGAAGTTAAAAATCAGAATTGAATAATCTACAGTTTAGAAAGCTTAAAATTTTGTTTACGGGAGCTTTCAAACATATTCTAAAGCTTCAACATCCTTTTCATTTCCTGCAGCAAAGCTTCTCCGTTGTCATGAGGCGACCTTCGGTACCTCACTCTATTCTATTTATTTATGTATATCTTATATAACTATGTCCTATTATCTATTCATTATAGTGCAGTAAATTGACTCAAGGACATATCTCACCAGTCTATTCATCTGTCACTTGAAAATGTAAAAATGCCAGTTGCGAAGGCCTCAGGTGTGAAATCTAGTAAAGAAAGTTGACAATCTTTATTCAATCTGGAAACGATAACTCTATATACATTATTCTACTCTATCTATTTATATATCAGATTTAATTCAATATTCGAATTTTATAAACAAATTTTCCCTTCACCAACTGAGGGAAATCTCATGGCGCAGCCAGCAGTTCCTGTAAATGAAGACAGGACTGACCTACTCGGAATACCCCCATTTTGGGCTAAATCATCGGTTAACCCACCATTTATTTGGGAGACATGGGTAGGACAGTTTTTTTTTGGCCGTTAGTCTAAAAGACAATATTTCGCCGGGGGAGGTGTTAGTTGCCCCAGCGGAGTTGGTTGATGAACCTTATGCGAGGCCTGAAGCTCCGGGAAAAGATGAAATTACAGCAAACATAGCTAATAGGACTCTTCGAATTGCAGCAGCGAATAGAAGAATCGATGAGTACAATCAAGAAAGGAGACGGAAAGGCCCTCGCATCGGTCATAACTGATGTTATCATGACGCAGAGGCGCGTCTGAAATCTAGACCCTTCTTCTCATTGGGAAATGAGGGAAAGAAACGATTTTTGGATTCTTATCCCCATCTGGACCTGAATACATCCTCCTTCATTGACTTTCACAAGTGTTGAGAAGATCTCTTTAAGGCAGAGCGGGATTAAACAGTCGAACGAATCAAGTTGTATAATACAATATTTATGCAGGAGAATGATTCTTTTTCCTCATTTTATGCACGACTTAGCGCTCAAACCGCGTTGTGCAATTGGCCGATTGATCAAGAAAGGGCCACCGTAAAGGACTTGTTTATTGGTCGTATTAGGGATGTAGAGGTCCAACGGCAACTAATCAGGGCGAAAGCCAATCTTGACGATACTCTGCAATTGGCATTGGAGAATGAGAAAGGGGCTCAGACATCAGAGCAATTTCAAAAGTTACTACCACATAACAACTCGTCTTCGATAAACGCCAGTTCTATTCGGATCAACAAAGAACCGACTTCTTCGGTACAGCAATTCAGGAACCAAGGAAACAACAGTCGCGGAGGAGGCTCAAACCGTTCCAATCAACGCCAAAGTCAAAACAAACCCTGTTACTTTTGTGGTAACCCATTTTCACTCGAACACCACCGGTCGTGTCCGGCCAGAGAGGCTGTTTCTAATGCTTGTAAAAAGAAAGGCCATTTCGCCAAAGTCTGTAACACTACAAAACGTTGAGTTTACATGGTGCAACATAACGAGACATCGTACAAATCAACAGTTTAGAAGTCTTACAGGCAGAGGGAGGACAACCGATGAGCCTCAGTATTCAATTACGTTCCGGTAACTCTTTTTTATGCCACGGTGGATACCGGCAGTCCCGTTTCATTCCTGAACAAGAAAATGGCGGAAAAACCGATGAGACGGCTTCCACATGTCAAGTTTAAGGACGCCGGGAGATATCCATTAAGTGTCCCATACGTGGACTATAACAAAAAACCAATTAACTTGTTCGGGTCGTTAGAAATTCCAATTGCGTCGAAAGGATGGAAAATCGAAAACGCGTGTTTTATGGTGTCCGAAAATCGAACTCAGAATTTGCTCGGGTTAAATCTTCATGAACAATTGGGAATTGAAACTGTTCAGCGAGAACCAACAGAAGTCAATTTTGCGGAGGATGTGGAGGAAATGAATCCGACCTCTGGATGCTGGAGGGATCACTTTGTGAAAAGGTACCCAAGTGTGTTCAACAGGCTGCAGGCTGGGGAGGTTGAAAAACCTTAAAGTGCTCCCTAACTTTAAGGGTCCTTTGATACCTAGGCAAGTTAAAAGCCGAGAAGTTCCCATTCACATACAAGATCGAGTCACGGCTGAGATTAAAAAATTAATCAAGGATAAACAAATTGAAAAACTAGATAAGTGTACTACGGACCATTTTATCGCACCCATAGTACTAACTGCAAAAAAGGACGGTTCAACAAAACTTGCACTTAATGCTAAACCAATGAGTTCCCAAATATGGCAAAACAAGTACCAAATGCCTAATATGCATGAATTGATTGACTCGGTGGCTCAAATCATCACTAAAGACACACCTGGGAAAGTGTGACCAACATCTCTTGATCTCGAATCTGGTTTTAGTCAGTTACTTTTATCGGATCTAACCAGTAGTCATTGTAATTTTAGTATTTTTTGTGGAGAAGCAACAGGCGCGTATCGATTCAAAACTGGTTTCTACCGATTGACGGATATGCCCACTGAAGTCCAGAAAAGGATGGACTATACCCTACAAGGATTGGAAGGAGTTATATGTTACCTTGATGATATACTGGTGGTTACTAAAGGGAGAGTTGAAGATCATAACACTCTAGTCGGTAATGACATGGATCGACTGAATGAAGAATGATGGACGCTAAAACTAAGCAAATGTGATTTCTCAGTTAACAAGTTAGTCTGGTTAGGATACGAAATCGATGAATCTGGTTACGCCCCGAAGTTTTCATAAATCGAGACAATCAAATCACTTATGCCACCGAAACCTCTTAAGCAATTGAGATCATTCATGAAAACTCTCAATCATCTTCAACGTTTCATTCCAGAATTGCATAAGTATACGGTCGAATTCCGAGCATCTTTAAAAGCGGTGAATTAGAAATCAATTTCGTGGGGGGAATTTTGTTCAGAAAATTTTATCACTATGATGCCACAAAAGCTTCTCGAATCAAGTGTGACGCAAGCCACAGTGGGCTAGGAGCTTGTTTGGAACAAGAGGTGGCACCAAATGTCTCTTGGCTCTTGGCCATTGTGTGGGCGTGCGAACATTTTCTTACATACTTACTTGGCAAGCCTTTTATTATCCTAACTGATCACAAAGCTATTATCTCAGCACTCAAGGAAATGTATGGCAAGAAATCTTATCAGTCGCGACTTTCTCGTTGGGCGGATCGCCTCATTCCGTTTGATTATGAAATTAAACATGTACCAGGTTCCTCTCAGTGAATTAGAGATTATATGTTGAGACAACCGACATTTAAAGCTCCTTTACCGTCATTGCATGACGAATTTATTGTCATTAAATCTATTCAAGCCTTTTATAATGCTTTAAACTCGATCTGCACTCCGTTCAGACCAAAATAGTGTACGTGGGGCAGGTATCACATCATAATCGATTTCAACCAATCAAAACGTCCGGTAACATTGTAGGTGATATTCGCCACCTCTTAACTAAAGCGGTGGACCAATCATCTGTTGCCTCATTAGACCAATAGGATTCTTGCAACCAGTCTTGCTTGTCGTCCATAGAGGGCGTCGCGTTTACTAACCAAATATCTAACAAATCCCTATAGGATAGGCTAATTTCTAGTAACGATATCAACCATGCTCTCAGATAATCAACCAACCACAGGCTAGTATGCAAAATTGCGATTTTAAATTCTCGTCGCGAGAGGTCGACTTTTCATGCTCTAATCTGCTCGACCAATCACAGCCTAGTATGCAAATGAGATACGCTAAACCGGAAGTTTGTGAAAGAAATCATTGTCTCCGACCTTACATCTCAAAATCAAATTACGCTATGGATGCTTCAAAAAATGTTTCTCAAAACTCTACTCTAAACTCTACTCTAAATAACTCTAATACTTCTACTAAAACTATTGATCTTGCAAACAAAACGCTTCAACAAGCAAATCTCCTTAATTTTGTCTAAAGCTTTATTACAAGTCCCCCTGATTTTCGTACCCCACGTCAACAAAGATACGGACTCTCAAGAGCTAGCTGCATGAATTGCCCGAGCCGAATTGATCAAATACGTACCCGAAATCTGGCCGCTTTTTGGTCGCTCGGGGACAGTCCACACGAAAGGCCCTTGCTCAATTCTTGGACAAGTGCCGGAGGCAGAGACTGACAAAGCAGGGTCGACAGAAAGGAGTGGTCAGGATGGGAGCCAATGCCATCAATAATCACAAACCATTGGTCACTCCGGACAAGAGGAAAGTTGTCGGCCTACCAAGACTTTTTGACGTCGACCTACTGGGGGAGCTTACAGGAGAAGACACGTTCCTAGGAGCAATGCGGACGGCAATTATCAACAAGGAATTGCAATCCTTTAACAAACTGTGGGCGTACATGGCCCAATTCTGGACGAAGGCGGCGGTGGTTAACAACTGCGTCTTGATAGACAACAAGTTGGCTATACTCGAGCAGCTACGGAGTGCCATTCTGACTCGCATTCACCAATCGCATCCTGGACAAGCAGCTATGATGGATGCTTCAGAATACATATGGTGGCCGTTACTCAATCGTCAGATAGTTAATGTCTTGGATATATGCCCGGAATGTACTCTATTTGGTAAGTATATCAAAGATTCAACAAGTTATAACTCTGCTAAGCCATTATCACCGCTGTCAGCTCCGAATCAACAAATACAACTTGATTTTGCGGGCCCCATAATTGATGATAAAAAGGGGAAGATTTATATCCTAGGAAGATTTAAGTAGAGGCATAAAACATGTCCTCACAGCGGCGGGGGATCATCGAAGTTGCGGACTGGTTGAACGGTCAATTCAGACCATTAAACGGAAGTTGGGAACCGAAAGATTAGATCCTAATTTTAAAAACTTGAAGTCAACATTACAACAAATCGTTGACGATATTCGGAAAACAAAAAATGCTACGTTAAAAACAACTCCTTTTGAGCTACACTATGGGAGAAAGCCTAATACGGAATTCTCAATAGCACGTGATAATGTGTTCATTCTCCTACTTAAGCGCAAGAACTGGAAAGAAACCTCTTAACACCGGAGCAGCCGTAAAGTCAGGACTACAGGCGGGATAGGGCTAAAGTTGTGCCTAGAGGAGCTTCGCACAGTCCGGACATTCCCTTCAAATTCAAGCCACTTTTTGGAGTGGGCAGTAAGGTAGCGGTCGTACAAGGCTGTGGAGAATCTTGCTAAGGCGGCGAACACTTGGAGCCAATTGAAACGGAATAGAGACGCGAGCTCCTTCGTGAACTGGCCGCCCGAAACAGTGACCTTGCTACCTCGTTGAAATCTGGGATCACAAAGGGGACGTTACGTTTCTACGATCACCTTAGAGATCCGCCAGCGCCAGCCGTATCGCATTCTCAGCGGGTGAATGTGTCATCTTCAACGAGGCCAAAAAGACTCTCAAATACACGTAAATTAGAAAAACTAATTTGCAAGATCTCTAAGAGTCAAAATCTTTCGAAAAGTGCTTGACCGGAACTCAGGAAAACCTCTATTCAAAATAGCTAAAAATCAAGATTACTCGTATTGCGGATCACACTTACATTACTGACAAGGAAAAACTCTATCGGAAAAATCATTTAAGCTTAAGACATAATTTTAAATACCCTAAGTTTTCAGCCACGCCTGACACAGTTGGAGAGAGACTCCAAAGACGGATTGCTCCCCGGCCTCACTCTCAACAATCTCCTTCACCGGTTCAGCGGCAAACCAGCGAACCTTTCAAGGGCAAGGTGACAAATCTTACTGTGGAGTCGTCAAGTAAGGACTCATTGATCACTTGACCACAGCTCGAGATAGAGGAGTCACCTGGTTCAGCGCCTCAGAGCGCGGCTCAGATGAATGATTCACCACAGACAACGACTATGCCACTGACTACGGCCACAGCTCCAGCATCGTCTACGGAAATTTCGGCAACGCCCCTTGAACTGTCCACTCAATCGGGGCCACAAACGTCAGCGGATGGTCAACACAAAGAGGTTCAGGGCTCGGTTACCACCGAACCTACTGAGGTCACTGATCAAGGCTTGCCTTTCCCGAGGACTAAAGAACAAGCTACACAATTCAAGAAGATAAGAATTGAGGAAACTGAAAAATGACTCTTAAACTTAAAACTTGCTCAAACTTCAGCATATCTTGCTTTAATGTTCGACTGTGTCGACTCTCAGCAGAGGCGATAGTGCATTACCATTTCATTCCTATTCGTTAAAATCAAAAATTTATACATTGATAAATTTTCTTTCAAGAGGAGGAAATGTCAGAGCCGACCTTCGGTACCTCACTCTATTCTATTTATTTATGTGTATCCTATATAACTATGTCCTATTATCTATTCATTATAGTGCAGTA
This sequence comes from Symsagittifera roscoffensis, assembly GCF_963678635.1. Classification (NCBI taxonomy): domain Eukaryota; kingdom Metazoa; phylum Xenacoelomorpha; order Acoela; family Convolutidae; genus Symsagittifera; species Symsagittifera roscoffensis. Next base: position 34,769,798 of record NC_087065.1, on the reverse strand, counting down.
ATTTGACTCAAGGACATATCTCACCAGCCTATTCGTCTGTCACTTAAGAATGTGAAAACGGCAGTTGCGAAAGCCAGAGGTGTGATAACTAGTTAAGAAAGTTGACAATCTTTGTTCAATCTGGAAACGTTAACTCTATATACATTATTCTATTCTATCTATTTATATATCATATTTAATTCAATATTCGAATTTTATAAACAAATTTTCCCTTCACCAACTGAGGGAAATCTCATCCGTTAATCACTATTATCACTCATCCGTTAATCATTATTTCCGAATAAAAATCGCATAAATAATACTCACTTATCTGGCGATTTTTATTCGGAAATAAATTTAACCATCTAAGAATCAATTATATGGCAAGTTTATGGAAAGCGAAAAAATTAAAATATATATTGTGAAAAAAACCATTAAAATACTTTTATTTTATGTCATCTACATTGAATATGAAGTGTTTTTTCACTCCATATAATTGCAATATAATCTATTGTATTTCTCCATAGAAACCAACAAAAAATTCAGTTTAAATACCATGAAATGAAAATAAAATCAATTCTTCCCCATATATTTGCAATAAAAGTTTGATTTTGAGGAAGACTAACTTTCTACTTTGAAACAAAAACACAACTCATTGGTTAAAAAAATATTTTTACTAGTGTGTTGCAAAAATTTAGACTTTTTACATACTAACTTTGTAGCCTTTTTCTTTTGTTTCAGTATCTTAGCGCTTTTAGAAATCATGGTGCATTCAATATTCAACTTATTCCATTAGATTATTTGGAATTTTATTTCATCATGAGTTTCTTTCCAAAAGTTTCCGGCAAAATTTTCCAGAATTTTTCACTGGCATTATGATACCATGGTCGCGATGATCTTTTTTACTGCTCTTCTTTCCGGATTTGATTGCTTGTTTATGCTGAAACTAATCGCTCCCTATTGTGTTGGAGCTGAAAAATATCAAGAAGTTTCCAAAAAATTTAGCAAACTTAGAGTTTTTTTTCGGTTGTTTTTCATTTAATTCTTGGTCGCAATGATTATCTCCATAATCATTGCAACATGTAGGGCCGATGCTTACGCCGTTTTTACAAATTGCTGCAAATTCAAAGGAGCAAATTTTTTATTTAGCTTTTTTTGTTGCTCTTGTTTCCGGGTTTGATTGCTTGTTTATGCCTCAATTTATTGCTTCAAATTGTACTGAATTTGAAAACCATCAAGTAATTTTGAAAAAAATTAGCGGAAATTGAGTTTTTTTGGTGCCTTTTAGTGAATCAAAGGTAGCAATGATTAATTTCAGTTGCTCTCGTTTTTACATTAAAGTTCAAAAATTCAAATTTTCGCTTATAATGACTCATGTTTTAAATTAGATTTTATGGGAATTTTTTGACGACAAAAATTGGTTTCATAGCAATTATATTGCAAAAAAGTTGATTTTTTTGGGATTATATAAAGTAGATTTTCTTGGGATTATATGAAGATAAAAATAACTTTTGGATTATTCATAATAAATTACATTTGCAACAGTTTCGGAAATTTTTTTTCATTGTAATCTATTTTTATCCGAAAAACTTCGTTGCGGGTTGTTACTGCGACAAAATGTTCAGTGGTTATTCCGATCAACCTTTACAGTTTTCTCATGCAGTTTCAGGTTACGTAAAAAATTTCAAAAAAGGTCGCAAAAAAGGTTCATTTGGTCGCTGGATTGCTTTTCGTACAGTTCGTCTGCTAATTTTTTAAAATAAATATAATAATCTTCTATTTTGGCTAGAAATCTTACGATTCTTCTATTTGGTTGTATAAGAATGAATTCAAGTCCCTCGTTTTTTACATTCAAGGCTCACTAAATTTTTTAAAATCGAAAATAAGGATTGTGAGTCATTAAAAGTTATGTAATTTTTACAGCTAACGGTTTGACTGATTCGGAAGCTCGTTTAGAAGAACCAAAATTGAAAGTTTGAGAACAAAAAATATTTGATGAACAAAATTGAAAATACGGAAAGGAACAGGGAGAAATTTATATTTTTCAGGTTTAGTGCGGTGCAGAGGCTGAGCGTGAAGGGGGGCAAAGATGGAGCTGCGGATTATGATGTAATAGTGAAAGAGATTGAGTTCTACTTTGTCAACTTCCTAGTCTCCAAGGAACAGGTCAGCAGACTTGCACATTCAGTTTGGTGTTTTGAATAACCTATCGAAAACAGGCAACAGATTTAGTGAAGAAACAAGGCAGCACTACCAAGTTAGTCTCGGAGAACTCGCTTTGAATGTTCTGAATGCTTCAAAAAGTTTTCAAAAAAAATTGAGTGACAAAATACAGTGCTGGTTTAAATTAACCGGACAAAACGCAATAAACTTGAAATTTAAAACGCATTTTTCTCAAATTGGGTTGAGTTTAGGTGAAAACTTATGAATACAAAACTTGCTTAAAATTTTAGCAGGATTAATATGGTGTATTTTGTTTTGCGAAATTCGGGCCCAAAATTTTACCCCAAAATGGGTCATTTTGGCTTTTCTTCGTTAATCAAAAATTACGCCGAAAATACCCAGTCGATCAGAGATATCACTATATCAAAGTGAGCCCCTTACGTAGCTCAACAAACTTTATGGAGGGTATTTTTTCCAAAAAAAATTGCAAATTGTTGAAAAAAATTTTTAAAATAAAAAGTTGGTATTTTGTATAGTAAAACGACCTTTTTTGTCCATCAAACAAAAATAAATTAACTTATACAATATTTTGGAGATTATATCCTTCTTTAAATTTGTTGGACTACGTAAGGGGTTGTTGGACTACGTAATATTAATTCTGCTAAAATTTTAAGCAAGTTTTGTTTTCAGAAGTTTTCACCTAAACTCAACCCAATTTGAGAAAAATGCGCTTTGTCCGGTTAATTTAAATCAGCACTGTAGTTGTAAGAGTTTAAACCCAAATTAGCTTGCTAATTGCGTGTTCGACTATCAAAAAACACAAACTTTTCTTAATCAGTCAAAAGCGGCCAAACTAAACAAAAGAGATCTGAAATTAACTCAACTTAACCCAATAACCGAACCGACTGAAAAATAATCAATACGAACCGAAACAACAATTACGAACAGACTTTTTCGGTGCTCATTCACGTGATAATGCTGACTTCTGATTGACTTCATGTAAGAGAAATCTGCAGCGATTCCATCCGACTCTAGTTTAAAGCTGATTTAAATTATCCGTACAGAATGATTAAAATTTGAAATTTAAATCGCTTTTTTCTCAAAATGCGTAGATTTCAGCAAAAAAAAATGACGTAGACCAAACTTGCTTAAAGTTATAACAGCATTAATATGGTGCAATTTGTTATGCAAAATTTGGGCTCAAAAAACTACACCAAAAACGATCATTTTTGGCTCTATTGAGTCAATCAAGAATTACTCAAACCTATTTGTTTATTTACCGACAAAACTATATCACTGCAAGTTCCTTACGTTCAACAAAATTTAAGAAGGGTGTTATCTCCAAACGTGTATGATATAATAGAGATATAACTTTGTCAGTAAGTAAACAAATAATTTTGAGTAAATTTTGGTTGACTAAACAAAGCCAAAATGATCGTTATTAGGGAACATTTTTGGGCTTAAATTTTGTAAAACAAATTGCACCATATTAACTCAGTAGAAAATGTTTAAGCAAAATTGGTCACGTCAAACATCAACCCAATTTTAGAAAAACGCATTTTAGATTTCAAGTTAAATTGATTTCTCAGGATAATTTAAATCAGCATTGTAGTCAGTTTCAATTACCGCATTAAAACTTTTACTGCAGAGCACATATCTGGATAATCTTAAAACTATTAAGGAATTAGTCGGATCTGTGTTTTTTGAGCAAATCCAGATACCAAGTTTAAAATTTGAACTATGTAGGTCCAACGGTCTATCCTATAAAAGCTCTTTCAGTTGTGATTGGAGCTAGAAGTAAGTACTCCTAAATGTTTTTTCAATGTTTTAAAAAACAAGTAGATACTGTAGCTTTAACTTTCCTTTAAAAGAGTGTTTTAGATTTTTATTGCTGTTATAGCCCTTTAAAATTTGTAAATTTGTCTAATTTGGGACAATTAACGCGTGATATATTTCGTGCAATTAATGCGTAAGCGAACATTTGATCCGTCTTAGAAATCATTTTGTATTAAATGAAGCAGGCCAGCGAAATACATCACTTTGTTCTCGCAGTGGAATTTTCAGGGCTTGCTCTGCAAATAGTACAAAAATGTCCATAGATTAAATTGCACAAAATTTTGTTACGACTTGAAAAGAAAATAAGGGATAATTATGTGATTTTTTCAGACAAATTTTGATTTGATAAATCAGCGTTGTTGACTGAAATGGTTGGCGTTGTTGAAACTTTGAGGTCAAGTTTTAAAAAAATCATCTGTGACACATTTGTGTTAAGTTATAGGGAATTGAAAGTTGCTGAGTTGGACTTATAACACGCATATATTGCAATCGTATTACTGTAAAGTGAAGCAGGTCATTTAGTCTTATTTTTAGGATCGGACACGCTACATACGCCATTTTGGACTTCACTCAGTACAAAATGAGGAAAAATATAGAAAAAAATTTTTTCTTTTTTTAAAATTTTTTCAACCAAGTTTTCTACCAAATTTTTAAAATTTATCTTCCACTGGAATCAGAATGGATTGAAATAATTTAAAAAAAAAAAAAAAAATTCTTCCATATTTTTCCTCATTTTGTACTGAGTGAAGTCCAAAATGGTGTATATAGCGTGTCCGATCCTGAAAATAAGACTTAATGACGTGATTCACTTTACAGTAATACAATTGCCATATATGCGTGATTTAAGTCCAACTCAGCCACTTTCAATTCCCTATAACCTAACACAAATCTGTCACAGATGAATTTTTTAAAACTTGACCTGAAAGTCTCAACAACACCAATCATTTCAGTCAACAACGCTGATTTATCAAATCAAAATTTTTCTGAAAAAATCGCCCAATTATCCCTTATTTTCTTTTCAAGTCGGAACAAAATGTTTTGCAATTTAATCTATGGAAATTTTTGTACTACTTGCACAGCAAGCCCTGAAAAATTCAACTTCGAGAACAAAGTGATGTATTTCGCTAGCCTGCTTCATTTAAGATAGAGTTAATCCAATTTCCTAGACCCACTCTGGAAAAAACCCACATCCAGAACAGAACAATGTGGAAAAAATTGCAATCGGGAGTAAATTGAGTTGAAAATTACCACAAAATATATATAAATTTTGTTTTAAAGGCGCAAGCGAGGGTCAAAATTCATTTTTACTTTTCAATTTGAAGACAAGACATGATCATGAGGAGATATTTGTCTTTCTGTCGTTGTTTTGGACTTTTTGTATAGAAGTTCGTCCACTGTTGCCCTGACTCGAATTTGTGATGAGGACAATTTTTCATCATGCCGCAGGATATCGTGATCCACTGTGTCGAATGTTGTAGCAAATTCTTAGCAGCTAGGAGAATACATGAGGCTGATTTAAATTATCCGGACAAAGCAAACAAAAATTGAATTTTCAAATGCGTTTTTCTCAATTTGGGTTGAGATTACACAAAAAATGAAGAAAACAAAAGTTTCATCAGATTTAATATGGTACCGAAAGTTTCTCCAAAATTCTCAATCAAAACTTCACCCCAAAAACTCTGCTGAAGATACTTTGTTAATAGATGAGAAAACTATATCACAAGAAGCTTCTTACACATTAAAACAAAATTCTAGAAAAATTAACTCTCCAAAAACCTGTATAAATGAAAATATTTTTGCTTGGTAGTCGAGATTGTGAACAGTCGGCACAAATTTTTGGAGATTTAACTTTTCTAGATCTACGTTGGGATTGTAATAGGCTTCTTGTGATCCAATTTTGTTCCGACTTTCTAAACAAAAATAACGGCATATTTGTGCTCGGGGTTGTTTTTTTCTTCAGACAACTTTCGACTTTTTAACTAAAGGTTTTTGACTGATTTTTATATATTTATATTTATATATATATATATATATATATATATATATATATATATATATATATATATATATATATATATCATTTAAAAAGTATTGTTTTCTTGAGCTTAAATATGCAGAGATATTTCACCAGTGATCAATTTTTGTTAAGTTATGGGGCTTTAAGATTGCCATTTTGGCCAATTTGGGACAATTAACGCGGGATATGTTTTGCGCTATTAACGCGTAAGCGAAGATTTAAAATGTCTTAGAAATCGTTCCAAATTGGTTGAAGAAAGCTTTTTTGTCTTAATTCATTTTTGCTAGCAGCCAAATCTATCACTTTTTTTATATGGCGTGGGGGATGATTTTCACAAAAATCTCAAATCTGAAAAAAAAAAATTTTCATGTTATTATTGCTCCATAGATCTTAAAAGGCAGTCCGAACATTCAGAACTTCGCCCTGAACTTCTCATTTATTAACAAAGTAGTTTCAGCGTAAGTCTTGATTATTTAAAAAAGCCAAAATTACCAATTTTTGGAGTGAAATTAAGTTTGAGAATTTTGGAGAAAAAAGTGCACCATATCAATTCTGATGAAACTTTAAGCAATTTTTGTTCTGCTTATTTTTTGCTTAATTTAAAACCAATTTTAAGAAAAATGCGCTTGAAATTTCGAACTTTGTTTATTTGTTCGGTTAATTTAAATCAGCACTGTAATTTGCTAAAGACATGATAACATAATATGTTTCTTTGTCAATGGCCCTCTAATTCAACCCAGTGTTTGTCCAAATTAGCTCACATGCAGGAAAACGTAGGCGTTGACAGAAGTGATGAAAAAAATTAAAAGTTTTGTTGTTTTAAAAGCCAAAATGACCATTTTTTGAGGTGAAACCTTGGTTGAGAGTTGCGGAAAAAAATTCGTTTGAAATTTCAAATTTTGTTTGTTTGTCCGATTAATTTAAATCAGCACTGTTCTTTGCTGTAGACATGTTAACATGGTATGTTTCTTTGTTAATGGCCAATTTAGTTCTCATCCCAATGTTTGTTCAAATTGGCTCAATTGCGGGAAAACGGAGGTAATGATGAAGTTTCTTTGAGTAAATTCAAATTTTTGTTCTTTAAAAAGTCATGCTTATTAGGGCAGTGTTATTGTGCTCTAAAACTGTGTTCTTAGAACTTCATTATTGATTTCGATCACCGCTGAAAAGGTTATGGTGGATTCATGTCCTATAATTTGCGGTTATGACTGAACATTTCTTATTCGCTATGAGTGAGCGGGTATGTATTGAATTTCTAAACAAATCCTTCCATTTTTACATTGACGTTTTGGTAAAGCAGAGTAAAAACGATTTCGTTTTATTTTTTTGCGGGTCAATTTATATACATACAATGTCTGTAGTCAATTTTAACGTCTTTCAACAAATTACAATGTCTGTCACAAATACCATACCAAGCACCGCAGCTATTGAAAAGGAGTACATAATAACCAATATAGCCGATACAAAATTAATGAACAATAGTTTTTTCGAAATCTAAAATTTTGAGCAATCATTGCAGTTTTTGAAAACAAAAAAAATCAGAATCAAAATGATCTGACTTCATTGTTGGAGAAATACACTCGCCAATTTCAAATAACGGTAAAATTTAGAATTTTTTCTGAAAACCATCTCACATGCACTGATTACACTAACACCATACCATAGTAATAAAAGATATCAAAAAATCGAATGTCTTGGTGAGTGTTAATAATTTGAATTAACCCCTTTCTTTGCTTGGGCTCATTCATTAGAGAAATCTCGTTGGAGAAGTGTTTCGTGACTGCAAAAGAAAAAAAAAGACTATTTAAAACTGACCCAAATGGAACACTATCGTCGTCAGTAGAAGACTTTCATTCAACTCAATGCCATCCACCAAAATGACGTGATAGAAGTACATAGGTAGCAAAATTACTAAAGGTCAACAATTCAGCCAGTAGTTATAGCGTTTCGTATTATTCCCGTCCTGTCAACTTTCAAACTTGAGCAAAAACATAATTTACAAAAAAAACTGGCTACGCAAAAGAACACTTTCATCGAAAAATAAAACCTCTTGAGAGAAAACCCAAAAAAGAAACTGGAGACAAGCTTTATCAGCTTGATCAGACTCAAGTAACCAAAATGGTTTCTCCTGTACGAGAGAACCCTTCTAAAACATTTTGTTGTTGATATATAGATTCGGTTAGTTATGGTTGGCAGGGTCAAGCGAGATAAAGTGATAGCCAAGCTCTAAGTGCTTATAAAATTAGTGTTTGTTATGAAAAACCCAGCGATGATTAATCTACCTAAAATTGTTTTTTGTTTTTTCGTAAAATACGATCTTAAGATACCATCGTGACCTGCTAAAATGAGAAATAGGTTGTTTAGACTCGTTATCCGCAGTAGTAGGTTTTTGCGAAACATGGTTGCATGATGACGAACCTTAAATTTATACTACCTTGATGCTTACCAAAAAAATCTCAACTCGCAACAGGCCAGGAAAAAAAGTTGGACGTATTGCGGCATTTGTGATACAACGTGCACACGTAGACACAAAAACTATCAAAAGTAAAATAGAAAATATGGTTTTTTCTTTGAGTGACCACACAGATAAAAAAATAAATCTGCATTTTGTACCGACCATCATCAACACTCCTTGGTAAGTTACTACAGGAGCGGAAACATTATGATTTTATTTAAATACCGCCGAGAAAAGCATCCTTTCATGCGGGGCTTTAACGTAGATATTCTTGATCAGCATTGAAATTAAGCGTTCGACTAATTTATTTTTTTGATATTTTTCGGACTTTCAGTTCAAAACTCATTACCAACCAGAGTTACCAGTTTGAGCTCATGCCTTGATCTTATTTATTAAATAAATTTTTAGGACAATGAAAACCGTTCAGAGTAAAATATGTGATCAGTATGCTTTGAAAGTAGACTTTGATATTAAATTATTTGAGAAAAAAGTCGGTACATTCGTTTTACGGAGGAAAATTGGCTGTTGTAAGAGCGATAACTTTCATTGCAAGCTCTTATTTGTCTCAAATCATATAATTGATAAAAATGAAAATCACCTTTTTGATTCATTGGTTAACTCGATTTTCGACGTTTTTTATAAATTTTGTCCGCTTGAAAAAATCATAATAAAAACAAAAATCATGGTTGAAACGTAAAACTAAAATCCTTTGCGATAAACGAGATAGGCTAGATAATTTATTTTTTTCAAAACATTAGAAAATTAACTTTTTCAGCATTGAATGTCAAGTGCTAAAGTTGTTTGTCTCAATTGACAGAACAGAAGGGCAATTATGACAAAAAAAAACCTTTTGATAACTCCAAATCTTTGTTTTTTGCCGTTAAAAATTTTCACGAGAAAAAAAAGAAAAAATTTTTTCCAATCGATTTGAATGAATTCAAACTGTTTTTGTTTTTTGTTGACATTGGAGAAAACTCGGCCGAGACACTTGACAATCAGAACCTTAATGGTTTTAGAGTTAAGCCGAACGACTTCTCTATTTTTCTAGCCGAGTTTTCAACAATCAAATTTTTTTTACCTTTTCATAAGAAGTGTTTCTACGAGTACCCATCAAAATTTAGACCAGTAAGCATTCTTTCAGCATTAAGAAAAGTTATCAAGAAAGCTTTTAAATTTTTTATTGAAATTTATTTTTAAGTTTAACATCCTTGCAGAGGAACAATTTGGTGCCAGGAAAAACCCTTGATTTTTCCACGCAATCATTATAGCAACAGAAATTATGCGATCATGCAAAGATTCAAAAACATAGGAATTAGATTGTTTTATAGTTGTTCAAAAAGCGTCTGACACTCTCGATCATACTATTCTGATGAAAAAACTATGAAGGCTATGGCTTTCGTGGTCTATGCGAGGAACTGATATAATCATATTTAACTGATCGTTGCCTATACTCATCTTCCAATGGAAAGAGTTCGGATATGCAACAGATAAAATAGGATATTCCAGAGGGCTCGGTACTTGGGCCGCTGCTGTTTCTACTTTACATAAATGACCTTTCTATTAATTCAAAAAACGTGAAACGTAGTCTTTTGCGGGTGACCTAGCGCTGTTTTGCACCAATAAAAATTTAACCGCAGTACAAGAATTCAAGGAAAAAATTAAAATATTGACTTGTAGTGCAAGCCAATAATGTAACAATTAACAAAAAAGTCAGGTAGCTATTTTTGGTCGGACAACCAAAAAAGGCGAAGTGTCCCTCGGAGTAATCGACAATACTAAGACGTCGTAATCGACAATTTTTTGAAATTTTATCCCCAAATATTGCTAAAAAATTTGGCTCTTATAAAGTTTTATTATATCAAACAAGGAAAAATTTTCGCTCGAGAATTGATAATGTTTATGTCAAGTCGTTTTTTTGTATGGCTTTCTAGCATATGGCAGCTCAACAAAAATTTTTGCAAAAATTTTCATTAATGCTAAAACGGGTATAAAGAACCAAATTTTTTAAAAGAATTTTCGAAACAGTGATGCCAAATTTTCATAAAGCCAGATATAAAACGGTCGTCGAAACCTTTCTCGGTCAACTACATACAGAAGTTATTGATCAGTTGCTTAAAAAATTTCTACTTTGTTTTAAACTAAAAACAATTTTTCCAAAGGAGATGCACAAGAGCTTGCCAATCAAAAACTCTCAAATTACTACAAGTAAGAACAAATGGGCTGAGGCTGCACAGGTTGTTCAGCCAGAGGATAAACAGATTTTTTCCAATTTTTTATACTCAAACAAAATGCTGCCTGAGAACAATTAAGGATAAACTAAATGAATATATACAGGTATATAATTGAGAACTGTTTTGTGATAGACAATTCCGATATACATGAAATCATTTTTTCTTGCTTTTTAGTATCTTAAACCTCGTGTTTTTTTTAGTTTTTCAGGGTGTCGCCTCAATGAGCCTCAGGCATTTTGCGCGATCGCTGTGAGTTAAATACTGTATAAGTATATTTTCCCAATAAATAATTCCAATTCAAATCCGCTTCTTGTTAAATTTCGAACTTGAGAAAAAATTGAATTTACAAAAGTAACTGGCTACGCAAAAGAACACCTTCATTATGAAACAAAAATGCTTCCGGTTAAGGAGCACAATGAAATGTTAATAAGCAGATAATTTCTAATTGATTGACAACATACACAAACAGAGTGATCACCATTTAACCCAAATGTTGAAACTTATCAAGCCAAAAACGACTCAGAACATAAAGAAATTCTTGAGGAACATGATTTTTTACATCCAATCATTACAAAGAATCTAAAAACAACACACACTTTTTACGTTAAACACTGCATTTTAAACATTATATTCTAGTTGTAAGTCTTTATAGTTGTATGACTATCAAAAAAATAACCTACACTAATGAGGTAAGACTTTGCATTTTAAATGTTGTACAGCCGAGAGGTCATGAAAAAAAATGTTTAACTACATGGAATTTGTTTGTATAACTACATAAAATATATGGAATTTGCATGACTAACATTTTCGTGTAGGGAGTTCATCTGGGATTGTTGATGCATCCACTGGTAATAGTGCAACTCGAAATCTTATAAGAATTTTATAACTTGTAAGATTGAGTTCGTAAACAGCTGCTTTACCTGTTTTAAGAGCGGATGCCAACTTGACCCTAATCATTTATATGTATTCTATGTTTAGACGAAGAGGATGGAGAGCATCAATGGACTGGCCGATAGCTGTCTGGAGAACTTCGTCCTCACTCAGTTGGGTAAAGACAGTGGGGGCATCTTGCTCACTATACGCACTGACTCCTCCCCCGAGGCACGCAACAAGGCTGCCAAACAGGTATCAATTTCACGTCTGCAAAAAGCGTGCTTATTTACGTGGTTTATGATGCTTCTCATAAGTTTTTCGAAATAATTTAGGTTTTTGTCATTTTCTGCATTATCCTTCCCCTTTTCTTCTCTGATTTTGAGCCTATGCAGGAGGCTTAAGTTTTGAATTAAATAAATCAAACGTTGGATATTTTGTTTAGCCAATTGCATACAAATTCTCCCCCCTGGAGTTTCAGTTATTTTTATTGATTTAATATTTCGATCATTGGCCCACTGTTTTTGATCCACTTTGCTACTAACCGTACTGAAATTTAGAATTACATTCAATTCTGGACGTCGAAATTTCGTACAAATTTCACATCTAAATCAGTCCTGAAGCATGTCACTTTTTTCCCTGTACATGTGTAAACCAGACATGTACAGTACAGACATGATAACTATGGAAAAAGTAAGATCTTGAGTCAGATGTGATCAGATATAAAGTATAACTGAGACAGGCCTGATCACACCTGGCCCAGACCTGAAGCAGACATGGTCATATCTGACTGTAAATGATCATATCTGGACCAGTAATGATCATACCTGACTTTACATGATCATACCTGGACCAGACATGATCATACCTGATCGACCAGACCTAATAATACATGATCATACCTATATCAAAAACGCTTTTTAAAAACTCTGTAGGCCAAAATTCAAATTATCAACTGATCAAACAGAACAATATTAAAAATCTGAAACAAAATGATGCAATTATATCTGAATTATTTCAAAATCAAATACGCTCATAAATAGAAGTTATACGCCTGCGCAAAATCAAGCAGTCCTTAAGATTCATCTACAGCCTCTTTGTGGTTGGTTGAGTTCAGAGAGTGAGTTACCTGCTGAGCCCCCTACTGCCCCGTGAAGGTTCCTGTTATGGCTGAGGCTACGGTTGGGTAGGCTGGGTGTCACACCTCATCTCGTCCTCGCCTCTGCTGCAGCTCATCTTTCTGTCGCATCTCGCAGCCCATGGGAGACACTTCTTGCCCCAGCATTAGAAGTCGCTAGCCCCTTCTCGTCTTCGCACCTCATCTCGTCCTCGCCTCTGGTGCAGGTCATCTTTCTGTCGCATCTCGCAGCCCATGGGAGACACTTCTTGCCCCAGCATTAGAAGTCGCTAGCCCCTTCTCGTCTTCGCACCTCATCTCGTCCTCGCCTCTGGTGCAGGTCATCTTCTTTCGCATCTCGCAGCCCATGGGAGACACTTCTTGCCCCAGCATTAGAAGTCGCAAGCCCCTTCTCGTCTTCGCACCTCATCTCGTCCTCGCCTCTGGTGCAGCTGATCTTTCTGTCGCATCTCGCAGCCCATGGGAGACACTTCTTGCCCCAGCATTAGAAGTCGCAAGCCCCTTCTCGTCTTCGCACCTCATCTCGTCCTCGCCTCTGGTGCAGCTCATCTTTCTGTCGCATCTCGCAGCCCATGGGAGACACTTCTTGCCCCAGCATTAGAAGTCGCAAGCCCCTTCTTGTCTTTGCACCTCATCTCGTCCTCGCCTCTGGTGCAGCTCATCTTTCTGTCGCATCTCGCAGCCCATGGGAGACACTTCTTGCCCCAGCATTAGAAGTCGCAAGCCCCTTCTCGTCTTCGCACCTCATCTCGTCCTCGCCTCTGGTGCAGCTCATCTTTCTGTCACATCTCGCATCCATTGGAGACACTTCTTGCCCCAGCATTAGAAGTCGCAAGCCCCTTCTCGTCTTCTCACCTCATCTCTTCCTCGCCTCTGGTGCAGCTCATCTTTCTGTCGCATCTCGCAGCCCATGGGAGACACTTCTTGCCCCAGCATTAGAAGTCGCAAGCCCCTTCTCGTCTTCGCACCTCATCTCGTCCTCGCCTCTGGTGCAGCTCATCTTTCTGTCACATCTCGCAGCCCATGGGAGACACTTCTTGCCCCAGCATTAGAAGTCGCAAGCCCCTTCTTGTCTTCTCACCTCATCTCTTCCTCGCCTCGGGTGCAGCTCACCTTTCTGTCGCATCTCGCAGCCCATGGGAGACACTTCCTCTCCCAGCATTGGAAGTAGCAAGCCCAAAAATTGATGTTAAGAGGCTTTACCGCAGTTCTAACAAACAAATGTTGAAGAAAAAGGCGTGTCATAGTCAAGTCTGACCATGTATAGTCATATCTGACAAGGTATAATCTTGTCTGACCAGGTATAGTCATATATGACAAGGTACAGTCTTGTCTGACCAGGTATAGTTATGTCTGACCAGGTATAGTTATGTCCGACCAGGTATAGTTATGTCCGACCAGGTATAGTTATGTCTGACCAGGTATAACCTTTTTTGACCAGATACCAGATATAGTTATGTCTGACCAGGTATAGTTAAGTCTGACCAGATATAGCCATGTTTGACCAACATGTTTGTATATAGCCATGTTTTGTCACAGGGTCTTCAAAATTGTCTTGTATTTTTAATCTGGTCGATCTAGAAAAAAACTGTCCGCAAAGCTTAATAAACGGTCCGCACATTTTGCTAGAGGCACTGTAAAATATTTAATGAGCTAGTAATAACAGGCAGGGGCGGATTTAGGATTTTCTCGAGGGGGGGCGGATTTTCAAAAAAATTTCGAAAATTTTGTCGACCTTTTTTTTAGGTCAACCAAATTGATTTTTCGAGCTCTCCCAAAGCACTGTTTTGTCTCTATTTTGGCCAAATTTTCTGCGCCGCACTCAAAATTTTGAAAAAATAGGCTAAAAAAGGCGTTTTTAGGCACTTTTTGGAAAATTTTGACCAAAAAATTGCGTTTTTTCGGCGCGCGCTCCCCCCTCAAAATTAGTATATATTGGCGCCAAAGGCGCCTTTAGAAAAACTTTAAGGTTGGTCAGCCAAAACTGTATTTCTTAAAAGTATCAAAGGGGGGACCCTTTGGGTCGGCAGGGGGTCGAATCCCTGAGGGGGGGGGGGAGGCTTCCCCCCCTCTCCCTAAATCCGCCCCTGATAACAGGTAAGCAAACATGTTTATTTACAATCATCGTAACAGCCAGTGAGCTCTAACTTAGTCTGAAAACTAAAAAAACTTCGCACCAGTAAATGAGAAAATTTCCTTGATTTCATTTCCAACTCGCGACATAGAGGGATTTAAAAAAAAGAGTTTTTGTAAATTCTGTCTTATTTCACTGTAACGTAAATTATTGCTGTAAGCTTTTTGCAATAGTCCAAAAATACTGGCCCAATTCTGATCCAAATCCAGCCTACTAGCAGGTGGGACTGTGAGCCGAATAGCATGCCCATGAAAAAGAAATCAGTTTACCCGCGCGCTATTTCTATTATAATTTGACAGAGTACACTTCACCAGATTTAGGAAGGATGATTTTCTCCCCTCAGGGAGTCGGGCTCTCTCACCAACCAAAGGCCCCCCTGCGGTATTAATTTAAGACATCATTTTTCGGCAAACCGACCCTTACAATTCTAAAAGCGCCTTCGGCCCCATTATATGCCTATTTTGAACGGGAGCGCTTTTTTTTAATTTTTCAAAAAAAAAACGGCATTTTTACCTGTTTTTTTATTTGCCTGCGGCGCAAAAAAATTTGTCAAAATAAGCTTTTTATAGTGTTCTAGGAGCACTCGGAAAATCAATTTAGACAACCTAAACCAATCAGAATTTTTGAAAATCCGCCAGTTTTTCCTCATCACAAATCATTGACAATTGATTATAATCAAAATGAAGGAAAGTTGAAACTGCTAAATAGACCATTTTAATCCAAACCGCTTATTACACAAAAAAAAATCCCCAAGCGGGGCGTCAAAAATTTTTTCTGAACAAACAATTAACTCCGTAAAAATGTCAAGATTTTTGATGCTTTCCGAGTTTCACTGCATAATGTGATCATACTGTGATCATAATATGCAAAATTAATAAGTTCAAACTCGTTTTTCTGAGATAGCGCTAACTTTAGACAACGTATTGTGAGATATTAGATTGCTTGGAGTTTCACAGACAATTTCCGGTGTGATGTGATTCTCACTTTATATTTGCATTTACTGCAACTATTACGTAACTTGCTAACAGGTCACTTACTTATGACCTTCACTTTGACAATCTCTCCGGCGGAGAGAATGCTCTCTCACTAATGCTCTAATTCACTTTTGTTCTTTTATTCTTTTAATTGTATAAAGTAGATTTAGCTACAACAAAGAAACATTTTATCATAGCAAAGTCAAATAACGAATCTAACGTGAGAGGAATACCTCCATTTTGGCAGAACCATACTGTGGATCCGCCAATTCCCCGGGAGGAACGGAGCGATCTCTTTCATTTAGCTATTATCTCTAAAGAAAACATGGATATCATAAACTTAATAAATTCTTCGGAAAGACATTATCCTCAACCTCCAAATTTGGAAAATCCGACGGACAGCGAATTGTATTACCAAAGAAAATCAAGAATCGACAGGAATATACAAGAAGAAAGACGTTACGATGAGGAGGAAACGGTATCCATTAAAACAGAAACCAAGAAATTTAATGGAATGAGAATGGACGAAGTTGATAAAAAATTACGATCAATCTTGTATCTCGCACTACGAAATGAAAAAAAAAGAAAAATCGGACAAAAGTTTACAAAGATAAAAAAAACTTCAAATTTCATTTAAAAAGTTTTGGGAATTCCTAGCAACCGCTTTCGTCAGAAAGACAAATGTCACATTTGAACGTCACAAATTGTTAAATTGTAAACAACGCGACAGAGTATCTCGAACAACTTTGGGGAGCCCTAGCTGAAATGGCCAAAAAGTGTGACATAGCCGCAGGAGAAGAAGAATGGATCAGGGATATTTTCATTAAAAACATGAAAAATTACGACATCCACCGGAAACTCTTAACCGAAAATCTACCTCCACGAGAAGCACTGAACGAAGCACTCATCGATGAAAAGGGAATTTTAAACCACTTGAAACTCACAAATAATTTAAAATCCAACGGATCAACTGCACATAGACCACACAACCATTTTACTGTAAACAGAGAACCAACTCTGAATTTAGAAAGAAGTAACACCTGCATGAAATGTGGCGGGACCTTTTCGAAAGGACACTTAGCGGTTTGCCCTGCAAAGGATACTACTTGTACATCCTGTAAATATAAAGGCTATTTTACCAAACTTTGTAAATCTCATCGCAAAAATGTAAACAATGTAAACACCCAAATTGTAGATGATACAGATTTTAATCCGTCGGATCACCCAGATGTAAATAGCGACCATGCAAATAGAGAATTCTGCGACGTCATAAACGCATGGTTGGAATCGAGACAAAGTGAAAACGACAATTACTCTGTATTAAATGTCACTCCAATTTTCAACGATGACGGAAAGGAACTAAAAAACCTACTGAATACTGGCCTCGGGAAAGATAACAAGTAATCTTAAATATACAAGTGGACTCAGCTAGCCCGGTTAGTTTTCTCAAGAAGAACGTACTACATGAATTGAGGCTTTGAGATCCGTATTTAAAAATCTATCCGATGGACAAGGCAACCAAGGATGTATACTGTGGATTTACAGACAACGCCATTAGTTATTCTGGAAAATTTATACTTCCGATCTTCTCCAACGGTTGGTCACACGACGACTGCCACTTCTTTGTGACCGAGGGACACGAGCAGAACATCCTCGGAAACGACAACCTACCCAAAGTGGGGATAGAAGTTTCACAGAAGTGTTTTCCACACTTCCAGACAAACCAGATGTGTAAGTCCATAAATTTTATCTGACCAACAGATAAAGAAAGAAAAATTACAAATATTTCTTAATCATTCAAAAACTTATTCCTTCGGATCGGAAAAACAGAAAATCAGATGAAAGTTACACATTTTCACGAACCATTAAAACCTATCCAACTAAAGGGAAGACGAGTCCCCCTCCACTTACTGGACTCAGTCAAAACTGAACTTAACAGGTTAAAACACGAAGGACAATTTAAAAAACTAGAAAACTGCGACGAAGATCGTTTTATTAGCCCAATCGTCATTACTTGCAAAAAAGACAAATCAATCAAGTTGGCTCTGGATTCAAAGTTCATTAACAAACAGATATACAAGAATAAATACCAGATGCCGAATATTCATGAATTGGTAGACAATGTAGCAGCACAAATTGCATATGATTCCGTTGGAGAAGTATGGTTTACAAACTTAAATTTAAAAAAATGCATACAGCCAACTCGCTTTAGACCAGCAATTTACCAGCAATCAATGTAATTTTAATACAGTGGGCTGCGATATCACTGGCACTTACAAATTTTTAACTGGCTTTTACGGTTTAGGCGATATGCTTAACAAATTCCAAAGAGTAATGGACTCAACGTTAGGGAATATTCCTTTTACCAATTGCTACTTGGATGATATTTAAATCGCATCCAAAGAAACTTTCTTAGACCACAAAAACGTTGTAATAAAACTTTTATCGACATTAGACGAATATAATTTCGCAGTTAAATGGTCAAAGTCTATTTTTTTTCAAAAAGAAGTCGAATGGTTGGGATTTAAAATCTCAAACACAAGAATCTCACCTTTATTCGACAAAACAAAAGCGATAAAGGATCTACCTATTCCAAAAAATCTGAACAATTTAAGATCATTTTTCGGATCTATAAATCAGTACATTAAATTTGTTCCGAATTTAGCTTCCTTAGGAAGCCCACTCAGAGCTCTGTTAAATAAGAAATCGATATTCCAGTAGAATTCAGATCATACAAAAGCATTTGAAAAAATCAAACAAGAAACCATCAACCTCGCGGAAAATACTCATTTTGACGTAAAACGTAAGACTAGAGTCAAAACAGACGCTTCACACAATGGATTGGTGGCCTCCCTTGAACAACTCCACGGGAGTGATTGGAAAACGATTTCTTTTGCCTCGCGGTTTTTAAATCCTCACGAGTCAAAATATTCCACTAACGAACTCGAACTGTTAGGAGTCGTCTGGGCGGTCGAACACTACAAAAATTACCTTTATGGATCAGATTTAGAAGTAATCACAGATCAAAAAGCCTTGCTATCAGCCCTGTCAACAAATCACCGTAATGAAACATATCATAGCAGACTAACAAGATGGGTGGATAGGCTACTACCATTAACTTTACAATCAAACACCTCGCCGGAAAAAATATGGGTTTTACTGATTTAATTTCAAGAAATCCATCCGGAAAAGCGTTACCAATATCATGAAGAAGAATTTGTAGTAGCGAATATTAATAAAAATAGTAAATCAATCAATCCGTCGGAGAACGAAAGAAAGACATTGGTTCAAGTTTGGAAATTTCCGGTTACGCAAAATTACGTAATTAACTTATAGCATCAGTACTAAAACTGATTAACTTTTTTTTTCCAATTTGTTCATCTTATCACTTCAGAACTGAATTTTGTACATCAAATTGCTTTCCTACGGATTATTCCAACACAAATTCTTTAATTATTTCCATTTCTAACCCCCCATTTTTTTTTATTTCTAATTCCTAATTGTAGATTAAATAATTCATTTGTAGATAAAAAAATGGTAGATACTGTTAATATGGAAAATAATAAAATTGTAAGGAATCCGTCTACATCTGGTATATCAATATCTTTAGATTTACTTTTATTGAAAGATCATCAGAATCTTGTAAATAAATAACGCCAAAATTTGATGTCGCCCGATCGTCCCTTGGATTTAAATACTCTTTTTAACGCCAGGCTTGTAGCTATTCTAACTGAAGACGACCCTATGTTGAGCCTTATTGTAGTAGCACTTCAAAATAAAGTTGAGACGATTAATGCGAACTTCTCTTATTTCAAACACTTTACCAGAGACTTACACGAATCTGACGGACTATTGTTCATGGATGGCATACTTCTTATACCGTTTACCCTGAGTAACGCGATGATGAAGACTCTCCATGAAACCCATCTTGGCCAATTTGTAATGAAGTATTTGGCCCTATACATCTGGTGGCCCCATATTAACAAGCAAATTTACTTCCACTGCATAAACTGCTCAGAATGTACTATTACGGGTAAGAATTTGAAAAGTATAATTCCAAGTTCGCAGTTCAGTGAACTTCCGCCCCTACTAGAACCAAACGCAGAACTCAATTTAGATTTTGCTTAGCCATTAGATTCATATTGGGGGTCAAACAAATACATTTTACTTTGAATTGATCGATTTTCAAAACTTCGTTCGGCAAAAATTACCTCTTCAACCTCTTCAAAAACAGTTATCGAAGTTCTACAAGATTATATATTTTTACATGGCATTCCCTATTCAATTAGTGTCGACCATGCATCTTATTATACAAGTCAAGACTTTAAATTATTCTGCGACTCAAATAAAATTAAAATTAATTTTTGTACAGTAGGAGACCATCACTCCAACGGATTAGTTGAAAAACTTGTACATACTGTAAAAATTAAATTGTTAGCCATGCCCCAAGAAACACAAAAATATACATTACAAAACGATGTATCAAAAATTATCTGGAACTTACGATCCTCCTACCATTCAAAAATTAAATGCTCTCCCTTTGAAATTCATTTTAATAGAAAACCAAGTACAAATTAGAAACAACTGGCATCGGGTAAACCATCCATTGGAATTTTAGACAAAGGGAAATCCATACTAACTAAGGAAAGAGCGAAGAATTGGAATGCCGATGACAGAGTCGAAGACGGGTACGTGAACACCTTGATTCCAAAGAAGAATCTATCACCAACAGAGAAGGGTTACGACACGGATTACGCCTCCACCTCGAAAACTGCCATTACTAGAATACCACTGCAGAATCCGTTTAGAAATAAAATCTTACGGAAAACGAACGGGAGCATCAACGGAGACCTAATTTATAGGGAATTAAACAAAAAGATCATAAATTCGTCTACTTCGACAGTAGAACTATCCGACGGAAAAAAAATTGCTATACCTAAATCAAAATCGACTAACATTCGATCTTTTAAAGGCATTATTTCTTTCCCTTACTTTCCTAACCCTAATGTTGAGTAGGTCGGAAACGCGAGAACTCAAGACGAAAAATCAAAACCCGAAAGCCACAACTCAGGACCCGACATCAGATTGAACTAGGATCATCGGACAACATGACAAAGACATGTGTGTCGAAGCCCTCTTCAAAAGCTATTCGGAGACAACCACCCGGTCTAAAAAAACAACAAAACCTCCAGGTTACTTTGCTTCAGACGAATCTATGTTGATTCCCTCGGATATTTCGGATACTTGTGACTGGGAATGGATAGCGGGAGGTTTCCGATTTAGAGATGTAGCCAGAGAACGATTTATTTCCGACTCAATAAAAACTTCGAACCAGGAGCATACCCGTAGTTTTTGCGAACCCAACAATAACATTATATTTGAGATTTTAGAGGACATCACTAACCCAGAAAACGATCAACAAACACAATGCCCAATAAGCATCATTCCGGCGGAGACAGATCCGGTACCGCAGGGTCGGGAGTCATCCACGTCAGCCGAGGCCGCCACGATCGCAAAGGTGCTCGACTCACAGAACAGCTCGACTGCTCCGATGGAAGAAGATGCCACAGCAAACTTCGCGGTCTACGAAATTGTAGATTCTTCTGACGAGACCGCTCCCGCAACCGGGCTCCAAACTAATCCTGGTAACGTTTCTCCTATTATTGGCCGGTCTAGTAGAAATGTAGGTCCACCAAAGTTCTACGGCAAAAGATTCTTTATAGATGTTGTAGATCTAGCTCAATCGTCCTCTGGTTCGGCATCAAACCCGATCATCCTAGAAAACGGCCATAGCGATAAATGGGACCACATTAACAGCGAAACTCCTTTGGAAATCGTCACGATCGATTCGGAATCCTCCACACCTGAACAAATCTCTTCCTCATCAACAGACGAATCCCTAAGAATGGCGACTGATAATTTTGAAGAACAATCAGAACTTGATAGTGAACTTTTTAACTTAGAATTAGAAAACTTTTCAAACTGTTGTCGTAAGTGTAAATGATTATGCTTGGTCCATATTTGGCTTTGGTGCTGTTTCAATCTCATCTATTCTGCACACTAACCCTTCGGATTAAATTAAACTTTCTTATGTATGTACCGTACGTCGCCGTACTCCTCTCTCATGCAGAAATTGTTTTGCCCTAGAATGCGTTCATCATCTGGTCAACATAAACCTATGATGATTTATTTTCCTACCCCCTTATTGAACTATATCCGCCGGATATTAGACGTATTACTTTTGGATACTGATTTTGCAATTCACATAAAGATCCATTAATCGTATGAAGCCAGTTTCGTTAGTTTAGTTACAGTACACTATCGGTGTAGTAAATTAAAATTTTATTCCCCAAAAGAGGGAGAAAGGATGCAGTTAGTTAGTAATTAGTTAATTGTACAATTTAAAATTTTTCATGCTTAGAGGAATGATGTGATTCTCACTTTATATTTGCTTTTACTGCAACTATTACGTAATTTGCTAACAGGCCAATTACTTATGACCTTCACTTTGACATTCTCTCCGGCGGCAATCTCCACTCTCACCCATTCTCGTGTGGGGATGAGGGATAGCTCAATAGGTACTTGAGTGATGTTAAAATCATAAACCAGATTCTCCTATCAAACTTGAACGCCAAAGTTTTCAATATAAAAGCTCAAACTTTAACTTCAGAGTGAAAAAAGAATCAAAAAAACTGATGCACATAAAGCGACTTTTTTCTGTTCTAAATGAAAAAAAAACTGCTATTGCGTGCCATGTTAATTTTTTGGTATTAAGATACAATGCTAGAGCACCCAACCTGTTAATTTGCCTTACTCGATGTGAGACAATGGTGGCCCAAACAAAAATTTGCATTATATATTTTCTTATAAATTTCGATTTTTATTGTTTTTCAAAATACTCGATACACTTATAAAATGAACTTCAGTCCGTCAATCATCTACATACTTTTGTTGATGTTTTTTTTTGTAGCGCCTTGCCGTTGTTGCTTGGGGGAGGAGATAGCTCAATTGGACATTACGGGAAGAGGTTGCTCAACTGATTTTTGATTCACTTTAAAGATGTAATTTTAGATTCAGATTATCAAAAAATAAATTTTCTTGCAACATTGTTACCATTTTTTGTTCAAACTAAACCCCATTTCAGAGAAACTCACATTGAACCAGGGAACTCAGTTAAAAAATTCGTTTATCAGTTCATTTAAAATTAGCGCTGTAGGAGCTTGAGCTTGTTAGAAAACAAAAAGCAGTAAAAAAAATTGGTGAAAAAAAATGCGTAAAAAGTCTTCTTTCGTGAAATTTTTTATCGGAAAATTTTTGCTGGCATTACTAACATTTGACTTCAATTGATTAAAGATAAAAAATGCAGGAGAGTTCAAAAAATAGTTTTTTCTAAAAAAAAAGCTCTATTAAGCTTTTAAATGATACCAGAAAACTACTTATTGGAGTTTCTCAGCGACAATTTGGTAATCAAAAATTGAAAAAAAAGTTCTGAAAAAAAATGGAAAAAATTTTGAAAATTTGATTTAAATTCTTCTTTTTACAATTTTATTTTCGTTTTTGTATTTTTCTACAAAAACATTTTTTCAATTGGCTTATTTTACCTAAGTTCAAACATGCCTAATTTCAGTTTTCAGTTTTTATCAATTTATCACACCGCGCAGAAAAAAACGACATTAATTTGAAAAAAAAATTGAAAAAAAAAATTATGGTTAGAACATTCTGTCTACTTGCACAGTAACAGGCTATCCTTGCTTTTATATTCAGCTGATTATTAGGCATCTTTCTCAATTATTTTGCTATCAAATTATTCACCTACAAAGGAATTTAATATTTAGATTCCCCGCTATTTTTTTAATCCAAACTCTAAATTTCCCAGCTGAACTTCTGATGCATACAAATTGAATTTGTGCGAAAAATTGCCCGCTAAATATGCAAATTGTCGAGCAAACTTTTAATATAACAAACGATGTTTTGGATTGCCGAAAAATAAAAGTCGCTTCTAGCAACACTTTGTTATGGACTAGAATTTTCCCACAATTTTGAAAAACTTGGTTGTTGAAAAGATTCGTTTCAGCTGGTTGAAGAGGGAAAAAAAGAATCGGGGATTGCATCAGCCTTGCAGAAGTACCTGGACAGAACACAGGAGTTGGGACTTGCAATGGTGGACAAAATGTGTGAGGTGGTCAAGGCCAGGAATCTAGTGTCGTGAAAAAAACATCCATAGACTCGATAAACGAGAAACAACCTCACGCTAATATTCTTTCGAGCGCTCATAAACCTCATTTATGGATTGGACTTTTTATTTCGACGAGTTCATTACCTTCGCATTACATCCTTAATTTTTAATCATTTTTTCCTTTAAAGAATATCATTCCGACATATCGTTGAAAATAAAATATATTCCTTGAACAATTTTGGCTTTTCAAATGTTAAATTTTACTTGTTTGTAGGATAGCTTATTCCGATGGAAAAAATGTTCGAGAAATTTTTTAGTCAAATAGTAGTCGCTCACTTATTTAGATCTGTTCATCCTAAAAACGCATTGTCAAATTCATAAATTTGTTTTTCTTCTAGTTTTTTTCCGTTTGAAAAAAGAAGAAGTTGGGAGATAGAGAGTCTAGGATTAACATAGAGAATCATTTTCAAAATGAACAGATCTAAAAGTGAGCGACTACTACTTGACTAAAAAACTTCTCGAACATTTTTTCCATCGGAAAAAGCTATCCCACCCTTTTGTAAAATTTAACTTTTTAAAAGCAAAATAGAGTAATCTAGGAACAAAAGCATGCATATGATGGAATCCGTTTAATTTAAGGTTTGGTTTTATTTAGTTCGCCCCTACATGTTAGTTCGTATCAGTGGCATTTTATATAGGTTTCAGTTGCTAAGCCTCAAAAAAATGTAGGTAGGTCCACACGACTTAGAGTTGCAAATGCAGCCTTGTTTTCTCATCTGCTTCAATTTTCTTCATCCCTTAACCGTCTCAACCTTTTCTGCGGTTAGCAGTTTACTACAGCATTTATTTAGCAAACATAAGAGGTGGGAAGTTACCCGCAATGACAAAAAGGAGTTTAGATCATTTTTAGCAAGAAAAATGTATGTAAGCTAAATTGAGATCAATTTTTGTATGAAAAAAAGTATCTGAGTTCAAAAGAAAAGGTTAAAAATGATTTGGATCAATTCAAAACCAATTTATATCTTAAAATTAAGCTAAACGAACTATCCGAATTGTATTGAATTCATTTTTCACAGTCTTTATTTGTCTTTATTTTTAGGGAGATTAGAACGGACTTTAAATGATTTGATTTATTATATACATTTTAATATACTCCCTACCAACGCTATCAAACTGCCATAGCATCCGGTAGCGTTTTACAAAAACCAAATAGTTTTAAAAAACCAAAATTCACTTCAATTTGAAATGATTTAAATCTCTACTTACGCTTTAATAAGACAGATTACATCGCGCAATAAAAATCCAAAATTGGAATTTTGTAAAACCTAACCTAAAATTCACAAAAAATACAGATATCAGCATAATTGATCTCAGGTCATTAATAATTTTTGATTATTTAAAAAACTGTCAATTATGGCTAATAGGTTAAGTTAGCGATTTGTTCATTCAATTAAGTTTGTGTGTCCAGTTTTTAGCTTTGTTAGTTTCGTTCAGATTGATTGACTCAAAAAAACATGTCCAAAAATTAACCTTAACAAAAACTTACTGCTGGAAAAAACCATTCATTCAAAACCATATACTTTTTGTGAGGCACTACCTGAAATTTGTATCAATAAACTAGACCGGACTATTTTTTTTCGCTAAAAAAGTTGGAGAAGGCGTTTGGACAGCATATGTGCGTTTCAGGCCCTGAATTTTTATACCTGCAGCGCAAATGTCTTTATCTATCATGCAATGTCTATCAAGCTATGCTATCGTTTAGCAAAAAAAAAACAATTTTCCAAGTAATTGATTTTTTTTTCACAAAAAAAGATGAGGAAGATGTTTGGACAACAGATAAGTGCGTTTCAAGTCCATTAAAAATTGAAAAATCCGGTCTGATTTTTTTGATAATAACTTGATTTATCACCTTACTTACATCCTTTGGTTTCGAATGAAGCTTAGAAAAACTTTCAGCAGTGGTTACAAATTTTTAATTCAGGCTAATTTGTTGGCAAAATACTTTTCAGTCAAGAATCTGAACGAAATTATTGAAGCTAAAAATAAGACAGACATATAAATAATTGAAAAAAGCAAAAGACTCATTTAAGTTATTAGCCATACTTAACAGTTTCTCAAAACATCAAAGTTTTATCGTTGACCTGAGAACTTTTTGCAAACTTCGAAATTTGAAAAATAGATTCAGTATGAAATTAATTGAAAATGGCCTATTTTGAGAAAAAATGCAATCAAAAACTAACTTTTTGGACAAATTGATATTTCAAAGCTGCCAGAACACTGTAATATATTTTATTCCAAAGAGAATTTGAATTCGAAAATGGCAAAAGGCGAAATGCTTTTTTTTGTTTTTTTTTGTATGTTCTCTATTTTTGCTGCATGTCAATTTAATCGCCTATTTTGATTTGGCATCCTATGTATTATATATATTAAATGAATGACAGAAACACTGTCATATGGCACAATGGTTTCAGCAAAAATTAAGCGCAATGTTTAGGACAGAAAAATCTTCTAATTATGAAATTTTTATTCAGAATCAAATTGACGCTCTAGTTTTTAGGGTATTCTAAAATATGGAAGCAAATATTTTTTTTTGAAAAAAAATCATTTCCATGAACAAAAAGATTTCGATTCAACTTCAAGGCTATACACTATTTTTGTCCAAAAATTATGTGCAAAGATT
Organism: Symsagittifera roscoffensis; assembly: GCF_963678635.1. Classification (NCBI taxonomy): domain Eukaryota; kingdom Metazoa; phylum Xenacoelomorpha; order Acoela; family Convolutidae; genus Symsagittifera; species Symsagittifera roscoffensis. The sequence goes on along the minus strand of NC_087065.1, from coordinate 34,743,145 downwards.
TATTTCAATCTTAGCTAACTAAGCTCATCAATTTATTTGCATAAAAAACTTACCTTTGTGCCAACTGGTCCCTTCTATGAAACAACCTAATTTACTTCACAGCTTAATGCCAAAATCAGTTTCCAAAAATAAAACGTGAAAGATTTTCAAAATTTTGTCGCATGAATGGCTTGTTCAAAAAAATTTTTACTTTTGACAAACCGACTTGCTTTGAAATGGATTGAAATTTTTTTAAAAAACAATTTCATCGCCATGAAAGCTTGCTAAGAAAAACTTTAACGTTGCACAAATGAATTCGCTCTGTAAAATGCCTCGAAATATTTCAAAAAGTCTTCGATTGAATAGTTTGCATATAATAACTTACCTTTTTTGCGTGTCGATTCGCTCTGTAGTATAGTAGTATAAAATCTTGAATTGTTTCCAAGACTCATCGGTTGAATAGCTTGCCTATAAAAGTTTTAACGAGGTGTTAACGGATTAGTTTTATGAAGTGATTTGAAGGTTTACTTAATCTCCAAAAAATTTTGCAAATCAATTCTTTCTATGAAATATTATGAAATATTTCAAAGTGCCAACAATTGAACAGCTTTCTTAAAATAACTTTTTTTGGCAAACCGATTAACTTTGTAAAATGACTTGAAAGAATTCAAAGTATCATAATTTGAATAGCTCTCTTAGAAAAAGCATAACGTTTTGCACACCAATTTGCTCTCAAAATATTGAAAAGTTTATCTCGTTGAATAGCTTGTTGACTCTAAAATGAAGTGAGGGTTAACATTTATGTTATAGAGATTTGTCAAAAAAAGAAACGAACAAATATAATAAAAAACAGCTAATGACACAATTCAGACAATTTCTTAATGCAAAACCTATGTTTGCAGACAAAAAATACGTCTCTAGGTCTCGTAAGAGTTCAAGCTTGCATGCAAAAATTGCTCAAAGTTGGCAAATTGCTCCTTTTTAATCATTTCTGTCAGTTCAAATTTTTTGCGACTTATCATGAACCGTAAAATAATTCAGCAAACTCGCTGATTTCAATAGGCATATAGATTCCTACTTTGATTCAAAATGCAATAATTGAGCAAACCTAATAGATAAAGCAACTTCTTGCAATAAATCACAACAAAGATAGGACTCACAAACAGACCAACGAATTACAACTCACTCGAAAAAAATAGTTTTATATTAATGCAATTTTGATTACGTTTTTCATCAACCTGTCAATTCTTTGTATATCAAAACTATGACATGCCCGTGAGCCGACAATTTGTCGCAAGCAACAATTGGCCGAAGGCGAAACTTGATCGCTTTCGACAGAGCAGCTTACCACAAAAAATTGAAAATTGTTTGATTTAGTTTTTGGTCTAGCAATGCTAAATCAAAGTATGATTTAACAATGAACATTTGATTTAACAATGCACAGCGACCAAAAGGAACAGACTTGATAAAGTTTCCCCAGAACTACTAAGTGATGAATCTTGATTAAGTTCGTTTTTGACGAATTGTAGCTTTTTATATGTGCGACGAATTGTCGCTTGCTACGAATTGTATCTTGTGACAAGTTGTCGTCATGCCTGACATGCCACATTGATTCTAACACATAGTATGACACAGTCGTTTGATAACCAATGCATGGGCGCCATGCATCTCCATGTTTTACAAGCTGTCTTTTGTCACCAGATCTGTTTAGGTTTCAGCAAGACTTTTTTCAGGTTAGTGAATGTCAACATTTTTCATCTGAACGCATCCAGGACTTCAAAATAATTGTTGACCGAGAGTCTCTGTTGACTGATGGTCTCGGTTGACCGAGGGTTATTGTGGCCGAGGTTAGGTTCATCTACTTTAATTCAGGAAACCCATAAAATTCTACCTTGATGGTTGATGGGATCTAGGGTTTTCGCAAGGGCGATAGGTGGGTTTTTATACAACAGGATATATTTTTCAGAGCTCATTTTGGAAACGCCAGTAAGCGAGTTTTTCGGAAACGATTCTTTTTTTACTTTGTGCACTGCAAGCAAATTTTTGAAAAAAATTTCCAACAATGGCTCAGAGTTCAGGTCACGTTTTGGATAGTTTCAACCAAAAGTTGTTGTTTTTTGGTAGTTGTTTAGGTAGGAAATGAATGAGTATGATTCTCTTGCTGAGTTTGGTCACCATGAAGAGTAGCGTTCAGGTTTGGTGAAAACGATTAAAAAAAGTATCAAGAAAAGTTCGTGTTTGGTCCCCACGTTGTTGATAGTGTGATTGAACTTCTGCCGCTGATAGTTTTTTTCTCAATGTATTACTTCTTTCGTTTAGTTTGCCCTGATAAGTTTTTTTGGATTTAATTTGCTTGTTGTTTGCTTAATTTCACATTTCTCATTCTCAGAAATACAACTTTCAATTTGAACAGATTTTTCTTGTTGTTTTGTGTTTCTCGTGTTGTTTTGTATTATCAATTTTATGCTAGTCCATACAATTCATGCTTTAGAATTTTTATGCTCGTTTAGTCTTATGCTAATCGAGCAGTCATTGGAATATATAACAAAACCGTCTCTTTTTGTTGAAAATTTTCATTTCGAAAGTTTCGGTGGCTGAGAAAAAGGCCTATTTTTACACTATTATGTTTATCATAGCATACAAAAACAAAACAAAAAAAATTGTGTTTAAAAAAACCTTGCTTTTTGCTCTTTTTGGGTCAAAATTGAACCTGGACTACGTTATAAACACAAATTGTCAAAACTTTCATTCATTTTTTTTCGTAAATGGTACATTTAAGCGCAGATACAAGTTGCAATCAGAGGTTAAAAATTTTCCCTCAAATATATTTTTTTTCTTTAGAAGTAATGCATATCACGAAATTTTCATTATAAAATTGTATAATTTTTTTGTTCAAAAAACATTTTTGGTGCCAAAGTTGCTCTCATGTAATCAAGGTTGTCACCAATTTTGTTTGAGTTTTAAACCAATAAAAGGTATTTTCGGAACAAGAACATTCGATTGAAAAAATGTTTGTCATACATTTATCTTCTATGAAAACTGTATGAATAATATTTTTTCCAGAGACTCCATATACAATTTTTTTTGTATGGAATTTATTTTTATGGACCTCGCCCCGGGAGACTAATTGCCTTGAGCAGAAAACGAAGTTTTCTTTTTCGTAAGCTTGCAAGTATCTTACCTTTTGCAGTCTTGCAGCTTGTAAGTGAGGCGACAATTTGTAACAGGCGACAATTCGTAACAGGCGACAATTCGTAAGAAGCGACAATTTGAAACAATAGATTAAGCGGGGAACACTGATTCACGCGCAGTATTCCTCTCGAGTCGGATACAAGCGCAGCGGAGCAAAGCGGAGCAAGCGTATTCTACTTGCCAATGCCTTGTTACTAATTGTCGCTTTTTACAAAATGTCGCCTGTTACGAATTGTTGCCTGTTACTAATTGTCGCCCTACCAGTTGCTGACGCCACTTGAAAACAAAGAATCTGGAAAAATTAAAAATTCATAATTCATTTTATCGCCGATCTAAGTTATTACAAAAGAAAACTGTGTTGATTTCTTTCACGAAAGTTTGGTATAGCCGGATATAAGCGCAGCGGAGGAAAGCGGAGCAAGCGTATTCTACTTGCCAATGCCTTGTTACTAATTGTCGCTTTTTACGAAATGTCGCCTGTTACGAATTGTTACCTGTTACTAATTGTCGCCCTACCAGTTGCTGACGCGACGCCACTTGAAAACAAAAAAATCTGGAAAAATTAAATATTCATAATTCATTTTATCGCTGATCTAAGTTTATACAAAAAAAAATTGTGTTAATTCCTTTTACGAAAATTTGGTATAAAAAGTTTTATCAAGATTTTACGAAAATCTAGCAAATGTGCAGATTTTTATTGAACTACAGATTCTAACATTGACTCGAAATACAATCACTACGCAACAGAAATGAAAATAAAAGAGACCTTAAGTGAAAAATCACAAGCGACTTTAACTGTCAAAGAGGTATTAAGAAAAGCACAGTCTTAGATGATCTTTTTTTTCCTTGGATAGAATCAGGTGGAACAAGCCACATTGTATCTTGTTGGGATCTGTAGTTTCTGCAAGTATTGAGAGTGGAACTTCAAAGTTTTTTTAACAATAGGTCAAACAATTTCGTTTGAACGCCAAAAAATATCCTTCGGCGCTGCAATCAAACTGTTGAAAAAAAATCATAGAAAATTGACTAAGAACTTCGAAAAAATTTTCAGGAACAAATTGTTTGGCGCGAACGCCCATTTCAAAATTAGAACAAACTGGTCCAAGTCGGAGTTGATATTCGAGTTTTTTTAAGATGAGAAAATCGTGTAATTCGCTATAACAAGGGAGCGGCAACATCAAGTTTTTTTGTTTATTAGATGTGTGATCTTGATTGATTTGAGCTTTTTTAAATTTATTTTTTTCTTGAAATAGTTGGTATGTTGACAATTTTCTCTTGGTTTGCAACAACCCATGAACAGAAGTCCAATTGACGGTGTTTCAGACATAGATTCCAAGGTCTTCATCTGCGTCATGATCTCTTATGTTTATTTTTGGGGGTCAGAAAAAGACTAAAAGATCAATTTACAAAACTTCAAAAGTTCAGACACTTGATTGTGTCCAACTTTACTTCAAAGAAGTTTATTGGTAGCAGCTTATATTCCTTTTCAGGGATTCGAACCCCTCGCCAACCCTTTGTTGTTTTTATGGCACCCATTCTAGGCCGACCAACCCTAAATATTTGGAACTTATTTGGAAGGGGAGCGCTCGCCAAAAAAACGCAATTTTGTTTGGTTAAAAAAGTGCAAAAAAAGCTTTTTTGATCTGTTCTTTTTAATTTACCTGCAGCACAAAGATTTTGGTCAAAATACGGTCTTTATAGTGTTCTGTGAGTCCTCAGAAATTCAATTTGGTCGACTTTAAAAACATCGACAATTTTTGTAGCATTTCGCACAACAACTATATCAGCATATACAATTCTGCAATTTTTAAAGCAACTCTTTGGCAAGAAATAAACTGAAGTTGCTCAAAAACTATAGGTATGTGGTCCATTTTTTAAAGGATGGCGTAGATTTTCAATAAAGTATCGAAATTTTTGTCAACTTTTTTTATTTGGTCGATATATTTTCTTTGCCCTATCCAGCAACTCTATAACGATATTTTTTGGGTCAATTTTATGCGCCCAAGGCAAATAAAAATTGCCACAAAAGTCACAAAAACAGACATTTTTAGGGGAACATTTTTTGAACGTTTTCTCTCAAAGTTTGGATTTTGTTTAGCAATCACTTCCCCATCGAATCTAGTTTATTTTGTGGTCAAAGAAGCCTTCAGAAAATTTTTATGTTCCGTCAGCTTAAATAGATTTAGTGCAATAGTACCAAATGGGGACTCTTTCGGTTAGTGAAGGGTTAGATCCCCTAAGGGTCCCCCCTCCCCAAAAAAAAAATTAATTCGGTAACATTGGTGATTGAACGGATTTGGGTAGAAAGGAATCTATATTTACCGCAGCTCTCTTTTGCCTTTATTTCAAATCGTAAATCAATGGAGTTTTTGAGAGCGAATTGAATATGCAATAATTTGATGAATTACAAAACTTGTTGACTCAAACCGTATATCAATGGAGTTTTTTGAGAGCTAACTGAAAATGCAATAATTTGATATAAACCATAACTCAATGCAATTTCTTGAAAACTAATTGATTTTCAAAAATGTTACAAAAAATAAAAATTTTGGAGAGTAGTTTTTTCATTGTCATTGGAACTTGGCTAGAGGAAAATTATATGACAGATAAAAACGTTTCTCAACCCCAAATTTGTTTTTTACCAGACATGTTGAGCAAGGTCGACAGGCCTTAGCAGGGGTGGTAGTATTGGTGTTTGGTTCCCTAAAAATATATGATTTAAAAAGTTTAATTTTTGCGAATTAACATCAGAAACAATAAAACATTATACGTCGGCACATGAAACATCAGTTGCAGTTTTGCTTTTCAGTAAATAAAATGCATAATTTTCGAAACCAAGACTTAACTAAGTTGAACGTTTTTGAGGAAAATATTGGAACGAAACTTGTCAATTGTGAGACTCCCAACAAATTTGATACATCCGTCTTGCTCATTGATCACTGCTTTATGTCCGAACAACAGAGGCACAAAGCATGTTCATCAATTAAAATGTTTTCCTCAAAAATAATTATACAAACGTACCTGTAATTGGTAAAAATAATTCGATCGAAGAACATTGAAAAAAAAAAATGTGGTTAAAAAAATATGTAAAGCAGATGATCTTTGAAAAACATCCATTTTTGGGGAAAAAAATGAACAGATCTGATTGAATTAGTTAGTTACAAAGAACGAAACCTCCTTAATGGACCTTTGAACAACGCTGAGAAGGGCTATAACAAAATAATTTTTCAGAAAGTTATCAATAATCAAGCACAATGGAATTTTTTTACTTCAAAAAAGACAAAAGGCGTTTATCACTCAAACACAGGTTCTTTACATTCTCATTTAGGCGAGCAATGAACTATTCAATATGATAGCGCAAATGCGTTAAATCGAGCTTTCACAGAATTTGTCAATTACAAAGCCGCATTTGTTCAGTGGTCGGCGTTAGATGTTTTCCATGTTAAAAAAATTACGAATTCAGGCCAATTACCCGGAAAGCACTATTTCTGTCAACTGATAGACTCCAAAAAAAACTAATGGTCCTATGACCCTACCATCACAGAGCATTAGGTGTTCAAACTCTGCAACAAGTATAGACCTATAAACTGTATTAGTTGAATGCATCAAGTCTAATATTTTCCGCAAGAGCTAGGAAAGCGTATATTACAACGACTTTTACAAAAAGGAACAATAGGCTAGTGATAAACTAGTGTTTGCCTTCAGTTTTTTCGACCGAAAATTTTGCTAAATTTTATCTAAAAAAATTATTCAGAGAATTAAATGAATATGTAGAGAAAATATGTGTTAATATGGTTTGCAATTGGGTTTTCAAAAAAAACATATCTTTCCTCGACGCTGTGATTTTGTTAATGGAAAATCTGGATTTCAATGTTATTAAAGGTGACTTGTCTGAAGTTGTTTTTTTTTATTTTGCTAACGTGTTTAATTCAAAATCTCTAGTTATTTTTGCTTTAAAAAGCATTTAAATGAGTTGCCCAAAAACGGCTGTAGCATTTTCGAAAGCTTTTTGTAAAATTGGCAAACACTTAAAACGAAAGTGAAAACATGAATCATAGAGTGCCTAAGGTACCAATAGTTTTCATTGCCTAATTCATTCAATTTTTATTGATCAAAGTCGAGCTATACAATTTGCATATGTTACCAGTCTCCAGATTTAATGCAAAAGTCTCCATGAAAAAATTAATTTCAGAAAAAAAATGAAATGAAAAAATTTTTTTTCCCCAAAATTATGATTTTTTTTTGGTAAAAATCATCCGTTTACATGTCATATAAAGTACAAAGTGATAGATTTTGCTCCTAGTAAAAAATAACTCTTGGCAAATAAGGTTTCTTCAACCAATTTGAATCGATTTCTAGGACGGATTAAATCTCCGCTTACGCGTTAATAGCGCGAAATATATCGCGCGTTTTTGTCCCAAATTGATCAAATTGGAAATCTTTAAACCCCCAAAATTTCACAAAAAAATAGATCACAAGTGAAATATATTTTCAAATTTAAGCTCAAGACAACAGAACCTTTTGAATGATATTAAAAAATCCGTCATAAATAGCTAGTTAGAAAGTCGAAACTTGTCTGAAGAAAAAAACCACCCGAGCACAAACTTTCCATTACTTTCGTTACGAAAATTGGAACCACTAGTTTCGAACGTTTTCTTGCTGGGGAAACATCTTCGCAAGAAACATAAATTTGGTTCATGGGCTTAAATTGTTTTCTTGAGAAGCCTATATTCAAAATTTTTGCAAAAAGTGGCATACAAAAAAGGAAAGAAGTTACTTGGTCCGGCGTCAAAAAACAATTAAAGCGTCAAACAGTCCGTCTTCTGATGTTTGCAAGGATATTTTCCAAGGCAAGAACACCTTGAAAACTTGTAATGTTATAATTTCTACTTTACACCTTTAAAACAAAATTTCTCAATTTCGGATCAACCTAGCTGCGTTTCATTAGTTAAGTTTGTCACATGTCGAAACATCAACCCTATATTTTAAACAGTTGCAGAGGAATCAATCAAAACGTGAAGAAAACAATCGTTTATTGAAAAAAAAGTTGTTCATTTTTTCGTTCAAATCAAAATTTCAAATGCCCAGAAAAGTTCCGACTGCCCTTTAACTGGTCTCGAATAATTTTTGTTAAATGAAATATACAAAAGCTAAACCCTTTATGCTAATAATCAGAGATCGATCTCCTACAGGAAATAATCTTTTGGAAATTGATCCGAATAAAAAACCACCCCAATCATCTTTGGAAGTCAGAACAAAAACAAGGAAAACAAGGAGTTTAGCCAGACTTCTGTCAGTCTAATATATAATGTTCTGCGAACTCGGATGGGCACACGAAGATCCTAAGTTTGATCATACGATAGAGTTCACTTCCATGAAAATTGTTCTGACTGAAAAAACACCCCGAGCATATAAATTTCTCACTTTCTTCGAAACTCGGAACAAACATCAGAACAAACATCGCGAATTAACATCAGAAACAAGAAAACATTATATGTCGGCACATGAAACATCAGTTGCAGTTTTGCTTTTCAGTAAATAAAATGCATAATTTTCGAAACCAAGACTTAACTAAGTTGAACGTTTTTGAGGAAAATATTGGAACGAAACTTGTCAATTGTGAGACTCCCAACAAATTTGATACATCCGTCTTGCTCATTGATCACTGCTTCATGTCCGAACAACAGAGGCACAAAGCATGTTCATCAATTAAATTGTTTTCCTCAAAAATAATTATACAAACGTATCTGTAATTGGTAAAAATAATTCGATCGAAGAACATTGAAAAAAAAAATGTGGTTAAAAAAATATGTAAAGCAGATGATCTTTGAAAAACATCCATTTTTGGGGAAAAAAATGAACAGATCTGAATGAATTAGTTAATTACAAAGAACGAAACCTCCTTAATGGACCTTTGAACAACGCTGAGAAGGGCTATAGCAAAAAAATTTTTCAGAAAGTTATCAATAATCAAGCACAATGGAATTTTTTTACTTCAAAAAAGACAAAAGGCGTTTATCACTCAAAAACAGGTTCTTTACATTCTCATTTAGGCGAGCAATGAACTATTCAATATGATAGCGCAAATGCGTTAAATCGAGCTTTCACAGAATTTGTCAATTACAAAGCCGCATTTTTTCAGTGGTCGGGGTTAGATGTTTTCCATGTTAAAAAAATTACGAATTCAGGCCAATTACCCGGAAAGCACTATTTCTGTCAACTGATAGACTCCAAAAAAAACTAATGGTCCTATGACCGTACCATCACAGAGCATTAGGTGTTCAAACTCTGCAACAAGTATAGACCTATAAACTGTATTAGTTGAATGCATCAGGTCTAATATTTTCCGCAAGAGCTAGGAAAGCGTATATTACAACGACTTATACAAAAAGGAACAATAGGCTAGTGATAAACTAGTGTTTGCCTTCAGTGTTTTCGACCGCAAATTTTGCTAAACTTTATCTAAAAAATTTATTCAGAGAATTAAATGAATATGAAGAGAAAAAATGTGTTAATATGGTTTGCAATTAGTTTTTCAAAAAAAACATATCTTTCCTCGACGCTGTGATTTTGTTATTGGAAAATCTGGTTTTCAATGTTATTAAAAAAGACTTGTCTGAAGTTGTTTTTTTTTATTTTGCTAACGCGTTTAATTCAAAATCTCTAGTTATTTTTGCTTTAAAAAGCATTTAAATGAGTTGCCCAAAAACGGCTGTAGCATTTTCGAAAGCTTTTTGTAAAATTGGCAAACACTTAAAACGAAAGGGAAAACATGAATCATAGAGTGCCCAAGGTACCAATAGTTTTCATTGCCTAATTCATTCAATTTTTATTGATCAAAGTCGAGCTATACAATTTGCATATGTTACCAGTCTCCAGATTTAATGCAAAAGTCTCCATGAAAAAATTAATTTCAGAAAAGAAATGAAATGAAAAAATTATTTTTTTCCAAAATTTTGATTTTTTTTGTGAAAATCATCCGTTTACATGTCATATAAAGTACAATGTGATAGATTTTGCTCCTAGTGAAAAATAACTCTTGGCAAATAAGGTTTCTTCAACCAATTTGAATCGATTTCTAGGGCGGATTAAATCTCCGCTTACGCGTTAATAGCGCGAAATATATCGCGCATTTTTGTCCCAAATTGATCAAATTGGAAATCTGTAAACCCCCAAAATTTCACAAAAAAACTAGATCACAAGTGAAATATATTTTCAAAATTAAGCTCAAGACAACAGAACCTTTTGAATGATATTTAAAAATCCGTCATAAATAGCTAGTTAGAAAGTCGAAACTTGTCTGAAGAAAAAAACCACCCGAGCACAAATTTTCCATTACTTTCGTTACAAAAATCGGAACCACTAGTTTCGAACGTTTTCTTGCTGGGGAAACATCTTCGCAAGAAACATAAATTTGGTTCATGGGCTTAAATTGTTTTCTTGAGAAGCCTATATTCAATATTTTTGCAAATAGTGGCATACAAAAAAAGAAAAGAAGTTACTTGGTCCGGCGTCAAAAAACAGTTAAAGCGTCAAACAGTCCGTCTTCTGATGTTTGCAAGGATATTTTCCAAGGCAAGAACACCTTGAAAACTTGTAATGTTATAATTTCTACTTTACACCTTTAAAACAAAATTTCTCAATTTCGGATCAACCTAGCTGCGTTTCATTAGTTAAGTTTGTCACATGTCGAAACATCAACCCTATATTTTAAACAGTTGCAGAGGAAATAATCAAAACGTGAAGAAAACAATCGTTTATTGAAAAAAAAGTGTTCATTTTTTCGTTCAAATCAAAATTTCAAATGCCCAGAAAAGTTCCGACTGCCCTTTAACTGGTCTCGAATAATTTTTGTTAAATGAAATATACAAAAGCTAAACCCTTTATGCTAATAATCAAAGATCGATCCCCTACAGGAAATAATCTTTTGGAAATTGATCCGAATAAAAAACCACCCCAATCATCTTTGGAAGTCAGAACAAAAACAAGGAAAACAAGGAGTTTAGCCAGACTTCTGTCAGTCTAATATATAATGTTATGCGAACTCGGATGGGCACACGAAGATCCTAAGTTTGATCATCCGATAGAATTCACTTCTATGAAAATTGTTCTGACTGAAAAAACACCCCGAGCATATAAATTTCTCACTTTCTTCGAAACTCGGAACAAAAACAGGAAAGAGAGAGGACAATTAGAAGCTCGAAATTCAAGAGAGAGGATTGCACAACTGGAAAAAGTAGTAAATAGAACTAGACCGTATCCGTAGAAAATACGGAGACCAAAGAAAAAATCAGAACAACCGAAAATGAATTTCTTTCTCGCTTTCGTTGATAGGATCAATAGTAAAAAAAAATGATCCGAAAAACATTGACTGCGTTTGAGTTAGGTGCTCCATAATTCGGTGTGCACGCTCATTTTTTCGTCTCATTTGGTCATGTAGAACCGAGATTCGCATTGCGTGTTGATTTTGTTCGACTTTACCATCTCTCGATTACGTGATTGGCTCCCACCATTTCACAGTTGGAAATGGCACTTTGATTAATTGAGCGAATGAAACGATCACGGCTAATTGCCTTTAATTACAGCTTTCGTGGCTACTTTCTTTTTTCACCGTGCGCAAAATTAACCAATTAAGGCGATCACCTGTGATGGTATAATATTGATTGGTATATATGTTTTATCGTATCAGTGGCAGTTTTTCAATGAAGCTAACTTTGGTTTTCAGCTTTAAAACAGCAATTATGTTTTTGACTGTGGCGAGTACTTAGTTTAACATTATTGTTTATAGTTTCAGCTCCACGTTTCGTAATTTATAGACCAAATATAAGCCAGCTTCTGACTCTCATCAAGTGTTTTAAATTAACAACTCGGCTTAATTGAAAATATTTTTTGAAAAGAGAAAAAATCTGTGGTGTTTTGCGTGATAAAATATTAGTTCTCGCACTTTCAGAGCCGCTAGCTAAAAAGTGCTTGCTCTGTAATTTCTAAATTTACGACTGCAGTCAAAAAGATAATCGATAAATAACGACACTCGAATGTAAAACAATTTGCCAGCCAATATACCTTCAGAAAAAAATCTCATTTGAATGAAAATTTTAAAATAGAAAAAAGTTCATTTATATGAAGTCTCTTCTCAACTGAAGTTGAAGTCAAAATTCAGTCGACCAATCAGAGTCAAGTTTACCACTACAAAGAAGTTCGCAGCGAAGTGTATGCGATTATAGAATTTTGGCAAATATAGTCAAGAATTACTCTTTAAAGCTCAAAATATCCTGTCGTTCCGCATTTACACAATTATACCAATTTGGTTTAAAATTAATTTCCTCAATTTCGAATTTACCTTCTAGACTGTCATTCACCGATAAAAATAACGCGATTTGATTTATTTGATCCATTTATTGCATATTATTTGTAATATTTTGTGGACATTTTGGTATCTTTATTTTGGCCGAGGCATTTCCCTCTAAAGCCGTGTTGGTCCTTTTTGGTATGATTAAAAGCCACTCATCAAACCGAGTTGCTCTTAATCCCCTTGGATTTAGATAATCGTAAAATATCAAAATAATCGGGATTAATCCAATTTAATTTACCACCAGTACACTTGGAGTCCAGTCAAGTTTCCCGACCGCTGGTTCCCTAGAAGAAAAATAGATCCTTTGTTATCTTCACTTTTCGTCGGTGGTCCAAAAATCGGTTTGCAGATTACCCAAATTTACCTTTGCTTGATCTATAATTCAATTGTAGTCAGTTACTCTCAACCGAACTAAAATTTATCATCGAAACAGTATAATTTTACCAAATTCACCAATTTTATTTTGCTTTCTAAGGCAAAACTTTCACTGTTTCCTAGCTTTGATGAAGATTATTCTGCTGCACATAAATCAGTCCAGTCGTTTCGCAAAGCAAAGAAATAATTAAAGTACAAAGAATTTTGAAACGTCGCACAAATTCAACCTTATTTTATATTTTCGTTCAAGCAAAAATGCATTTGTTAATTTCGAAGTTAATCACGATAACAATTTTATCGTCCATTTTGATTGATGTAACCTGTTCATCTACGCGTATTCTGCCCGAGATCTCTGTGAAAATCGGGCAAGTAGTGGAGTTGTTCCCGTCCGCGGATATCCCCGTGTCGCCTCTGAAGGACCAGGACTACTGTATCCTAGAGGTCATTCAGAATGATCCTCTCTACTCGATGGTCGGACAGCTCACTCCATCGGTAAGTGTTGCCAATCAGCATAAGGTATTTTGAAGTCTATGGAGAGGGGGTGGGGGGGGGGGGGCGGACGAGATTTAGTGATTTAGTGCGTTACAATTCTCCAAAAGGCATAGATTGGGCGATTTGCCGACCGAGGACGGTTCCTTGTGCTATTATTTGTGAAGTTGTGAAAAAATTGATCATGGGCTAAGGTTCAAAGATAATACTAAAGACTCAGTCAGTTTTAAAATTTCAAAGTTTAAATAATTTAGTCGGCGGCATTTTTGACTCAAAGAAGACCCATGACTAGCTTGTTTTAATTTTCGAAAAGTGAAATGGGATGAAACCGTTGGTTGTCAGGTCACTGCTTCTTAGCCCATTCTCACCATCGGTTCTGATTCTGATTTGCTCTTTTGGAGCCTGATTTTGATACCATTCTCTTATCCCGCACTGTTCGGCCTCGCAATCATACATCGATACATCTTAACGTTTTCTTTTCCCATATAGTCTCTTATTTTGGAAATGCCAGCAAAAGTATGCCTTTTTAAAGAGTAATCATGTCAAATTTTTGATCACATGTGTCATCACGAAAAACTAAACCGATAGTCGCAGTCGCAGAGATAATGATAATGATTCAAAAAAACATGGTTACATATTATGAGAGATCTGTAATTTCCAAAGAAAATTTCAGAAGTTTTGAACGTTTTTATTTTTCGGGTCTACCTTTAGATCTACCAACCGGCTCAATTTCTCAGCCTCGAGAACTATTTAAAAATCTTCCATCCGCGCTACGTCTGAAATTTAAAGTAATAAGCCAAAAGTGTTATTTTTGGTCAGCTTTTGAACATTTGACAATGAATACTCCACCCTCAATAGTCAGTTAAACGCTCATGGTTTTTAAACTCTATACCGAAAGAGTTTTGAAAACATTCCATTTTTCAAATGAGCTCCCCGCCTACTCCATAAGTTCCGCCCACACCCTTTTGATGAAGATGATCGCATGTGTCATAGCTGTCTATGATTGATGGATACGATGAACAACAAAATACCTCATTCATTAAACCCATTGATTATTTTTCCCCGGAAACTCGAGCATTTGATTAAATTGCACAAATTCCCACTGTCAAGTTCGCAATGACATGGAACAGGTAGATTGAAGATAACTTGTAATTAGAGAGTAGTTATTACTACCAGATTAGTGAGTTCATTCAGAATAATTGCTTATTTGTACTATTTTGCCCAAGTTTATTTACCCATAAGTAATAGAGTGGATAGCCACTGCTTATTAAGCCGCACGCGCTGTCAATTAGTACCTTTTCCATTGTTTTCCCTTCTTATTGTACACAAAAAGTCGCCAAAAAGATCAGACTGTATGTTCAACCATCGAACAGCAAATATGCTTCTGCACAGTTCAATCGAGATGAAAACTTGACGTGAACAATGTTTTCAAAAAGTCAAATGCATGAAACGAAACTTTTATTTTTGGTAACAGCATTTGTGAGCTGATTGAAGCAGCATCTAAATATTGATTGAAAACTGCATTATATTTTTTCTAACATTTTTTTCTAAATTCACGCTTCAAGTTTTTTTGTGAGATTTTAGTGGTCAACAGGATATTTTAATGGTCTTAAGCAGACAAATGGCGTCAAAAGACTCAATTTTTTGCTGACCACTGAAATTTTTGAGCTGTTTTTAAAATAAAAGGAAAACAAATTGGCCTAAAAATATCGGAGACTACTTGGCTAAATCTAAGAGGACGTTGAAATGGAATCTACTGATAAATTAAAACCAATTGAATGGAATGAAAGGTTAATCAGAAGGGAAAACGACGGGAAGTAATATCAGAGGCTGCGATTATTTGGGCCTAAGCAGAAACTAAAATTGAGACATTGAGATTGAGACAAATAGAATATGCATTCTTTATCAAAGTTT
Source organism: Symsagittifera roscoffensis (assembly GCF_963678635.1). Classification (NCBI taxonomy): domain Eukaryota; kingdom Metazoa; phylum Xenacoelomorpha; order Acoela; family Convolutidae; genus Symsagittifera; species Symsagittifera roscoffensis. The sequence goes on along the minus strand of NC_087065.1, from coordinate 34,727,844 downwards.
CAAATAGATAGCATAATTTTTCATTAGAAATCTTATATTTTGAGTACTGAAATTCTGAAAATACAATGAAACCCAAGATGTCCGAACCGTTCTTTTTCATCAAGAATTTTTTAAAGAATAAAGGAGGCACCCGCATCCAAGTTTAGGCGTAAATAATCGATTATAACGGATTATTATGATGATATTTTGACAATTATAATCGATTATAATTACCAAAATAAGGTCCTTAAGAGATTTATAATTGATTATAATCGTGATATTTTCCAAGCGATTATAATCTCTTATAATCGATTATAATTGATTACAATTCTTACTAAAAACCCTTAAAATCAATTATAATCGATTATAATCGATTATAATCTCTCATTTTGCCGAAATTTTGCGATATTCGAATTATATTTTATGGGTTATTAATTTTGTGTCAGTAAGAAAATCTCTAAAAGAGAGATCTCTTGAACACTTTGGTTCATCTGAACACAAAGTTTTACCACGAAACAAAAGTTTCATAGAGATCCTTTCATATGAAGGGAAAGGTTCTCGCGGTATATGAAAAATAAATTTTCCGAATCAATCATGAGACTGAATCAGTTTGCTGATGTTTTGGTGTTTAAAAAAGCTTAAAATATGCATCACAAAACAACCCTAATGGGGAAGAAATGAAAAAAAAAACTTATAATTTTGAATCAATTGGAAAACTTTTAAAATATTTTTCTCATTTTTTATAGAAACCAATGTCCACAAAAAGCATAAAATATAAGCAATTTAGATGCAACTTCGAAGACAAAAACGGACAAACAAAAGGGATTATAATCAATTATAATCGATTATAATGGATTTTTGTGCAAAACTATTGAAATAAAAATTTGAATAAAAATAATGGATTATAATCAATTATAATCGATTATAATTTTATCGAAAAATAGACGAATAAAAAATCGATTATAATCGATTATAATTGATTATAATTCATTATAATTTGATTTTAAAAAGAGTGATTATAATCGATTATTAATTGAATAAAATCGATTGTTTCTCAATTTTAGTGAGACTGGTACTAAAATCGTAATATAATCGATTATTAACGCTTGAAACTGGATGCGGGCAGCACTAGGTTAAGATTGAAACTATCTCATCAAATGCACACGAGTACAAATGTTTTGATGACATCTACTAACTTTGCTGCATTTTGCTCAGACGTTTCCCTGTGAATTCAAACAAGGGACTGTGGTCTACACGCACAATGGAGCTCCCCCCTCCCTCCTCCAAGTGGACCAAGTGGGACTCCGACTCTACCAGGTGCCTCGAGAGGCCAAAATGCACCAGCCAGAGGTATCCACAGTTGTCCTTCCAGTCCGAGTGATTGGATCCCAAAGCTCATTCAGGTTTGCAAACTTCAAACAGAACCTGACCGTGGATAAAATCAAAGGCACCTCAAATACTCTCAACTCCGAAATTATGAGTTTCAAACTGAGCCCCTCAACAATGGGTAAAAAATTCCTCTCGTGTATGGTGTCGATAAACTTGCCCTCGGAGAGCTGGCCCAAATATGGAAAACTGGTTTACACCAACGCTGCTGGCTCTTCGGAAAACGTGGAAACTACTCATCAGTCCTGTAACGATTTCCTCAGCGCAGGATTGCGTTATGAACACTATCAACCAAAATCGCCTAAATGGGATTACGTTCCTATCAAAATTGAAGTGGTCGACTCGAGTTCGGGCATGGGAATGCAAAGAGATCACGTTTTCATCCCTATATTGATTGCAGAAGCTTCAGAAAACACGGCACCCAAGTTTAAGACCACAAACAACCCAGTTGTAAGCGTGAACAATATGATTTTTAAAAGTCTGACTATAAACAACATTGCAGCTGAGGACTCTGAAACGAAAAAAGAACTTCTGATATACAACATAAGCAAGCCTTTGCAACCTGGAAATGGACAAATTATGAAACGAGAAAACGAAAAGCACGTGCCTGTCAATTCATTTCTGGAAAAAGACTTGGAGGATTTCAAAATCATTTATTACCCACCAGGCCGCCAAGTTGATCACAAGGGAGAGGACTACCTTTTCGAAGTGACTGTATTTGATTCGGAATACATGAGCAGTCAACCTATGTCTGTCCAGATTCAGATGACCAGACATGTTTCAAAGAGTCCATGGACAATTGTGAACCAAGAATTGATTGTCGTCGAAGGACAGGAAGCTTATATAACCGAGGACAGTCTAAAAATCGTTGACCGTGATAACATAAAAGATGTGACGGTGACAGTGCGAGAACCGCCAAGACATGGAACATTGTTGATCAACGGACGCTCCAACAAGATGTTCTCAGTTGCAGACATCGCTGAAGGAAAACTGAAATACGTGCATGATGGATCTGACTCGACTGAGGATGAAATAGCCTTGTGGCTCACTGATTATACGACTGAAGATTCCGAGAATGCCAATAGCAACCGAGTGATGTTCAGAGTCAAAATTCTAACCGTGGATGATTCGGCGCCGAAGATGCTGCGAGTTGTTTCGCTGAATGTTAATCAATGGTCGACTAACGCGTTGAGTACTGAAAACCTAATAGCGGAGGATTCTGAATGTCCTAATGATATCTTGCTTTTTAAAGTGATATCACTTCCTAAGCATGGTAAACTTGTGAAAAAGTATCCGTTTGATATAACTGAAGAGCAGGTTAAAGAGTTCTTGCAAAGTGATTTGGAGAAAGGGTTGATATATTACCGACACGGTGATGACCGAATTGCCGACGATTCACTTGGATTCATCGTGGAAGACTGTGTGGGAAATGTTTCACCTATGTCGTCACTAGACATCGCTGTTTTACCGAGCCTTGACCGACCACCGCAACCCGATACTTCAGCAACTCACCGGGTGACCATTTTGGAAACACAAGTGAAAGCTATAACCTCTAATATTCTTGGATACACTGACGCCGACACTAAAGCCGAAAACATAATATTCCGAATCTTGAGTGCTTTGCACTTTGCCGACAGTTTTGAGCCTGAGGATGCAGGACAGTTGGTCCTGAGCGATACAGAGCCTGTGAGAGGGAAGACTTACCGAGACATTGATACGTTCACACAGCTGGATGTTGAGAAGGGAAGGTTGTGGTTTGTTCCTCCTAAGAGTGACTTGGGAATGAAAAACAGAGAAGTGCATATGATTTATGAGGTAATCTTTCATTTTGTAAACGGTACGCAGCAATCAAATATAAATTATTTGCCCCACTTTTCATGAAATTTTTGCTGCTTGTAAAAATATCGCTGCTTGAAAAAAGTTCAATATATTTTTGAAGATTTTGTGACCGTCACTTTTTTTTTGTTGTTCTCGTAATTTCTATTCGATTACAATTTACAGTGTTCAGGTTGATGACTCACTCATTGGTGAAATGTCACGTACTGTACTCAAAACAAACGCTCTCAACATCTCTCTTGTGGCCATCGACGACAGACCTCCCTCGGCAATCATCCGGACCCTGGAGGTCGAGGACTCCACCTTCAGAATCATAGACCAAAATGACATCCGTATCTCAGACGTGGACAGCGACATGGCCAGAGTCCAGATGCGGATGAGCGACTTGCCTCAACATGGACTCTTGATGGTAGACGGAAGACCAGCGGATGTAGAGACGTGGGTCAACGCCACCTACCTGTCCAAGATGAAATTCAGGTTGGATAATTTTTCGCAATTTTGTTCCCACCCAAAACCAATCGCTATCGGTAGGGCGAAGCATTTTGTCGTCGGACTTTGGATTTTCAATTTAAAATACTTTTTTCCATGTTTTTTGCTGCTATTTTTTTTTCAAAAAATGATAGAGAAAAGTGCCGCATATTCGAACGGTATTGAAATAATGTTGCGGTCCGCTCTCACTTAAAAGTCTTAGTTTTTTTTTATTTTTATTTATCAACACTCAGATGTTGGGGATGTTGACTCATGGCTTTTTGCTGAGGTATGACGTAATGCCAAAACCGTTATTGGACATGTGCCATTCCAGTTGACCGGCGGTTTTGAGGGATTAATCTAAAACCCTATTAGTTTATAATCTGGTTAACAAACCGGCCAGCTCTTAACTTGGGCGGCTAATTGTCCTGAGTGGCTCAGATGTTTTACTAGCTCTAGACCACACAGTAGATTAGAGCTGGTTTCCAACCGGAACTTATAACTAGTCAGTCCTCTTTGCAAACTTCTTAACCCGATACCCAATCAAGTTCACCTGGATTGTGTTTGCTGGATTATAAATAGTTATTTGTGAGCTTATGAAAAGCAGTAGACCTCATAGAGCGTGTGATCTATAACAAGAGCGGGTGTATAACGTAGAAATTCAAGGAGTTTACTTTATTCAAACGAACAAGTCAAGCTTTGTTCAATTAATTTGTATCGTAATTAGAAAAACATCAAAAATTCCTTCTGTGTTTATCTCCTTTTGCCTATGAAGCGTGACTTTCATAGCAAAACGACGATAATTTCGGCATAAAGCTAAATCCCTTTTAAGGAATCTAAAAGTTTTGTTTAATCAATTTGAAATTGAATGGTGTAGGGAAACCAATTGTCAGCCAACATCAGGCATGCAGACTTGCTTTAAATTTATGCCTTTAGCTTAAGTAGAATGCGTTATCATGTTGAAACATTTGTCGGGTTTTAACTACCGAAGCTGTTATAAGGATTTATTTATTAGGACAAACATGAGGATAAAAGGCTAAACTAAATTTTTTTTTGATTTGCTTTTCAATCGGGAAGAAATGGTCAAAAATTATCAAAACTGAAATGATATTGACATGCTATTTCACGCTTAAGATCGAACAATTACTGTAGGTTTCTCTCCAAAAAGAGCTATGCAGCTTCTCGAAAACAATTTTTTCATTAACAATTACCGAAAACCTCTTAGCAATTTAAAAGTTTTCTGGAAAAAAGCTTATCACACAATTTTTTACATTTCTATACCTGCAGAAAAATTTACAAAATTTACTTATAATAATCATTTTTTCATAAATTAAAATTATATGACAAGCATTTTTCCATTTATATATATTTTTTGAGTTTTGCTAACTATTTTTGCTGAAAAAACATTTTCTTGGTTCAAATACTGCGGCACTAAACGCAAAAAAAACCTTTTGTACTTAAAATTGCTCGTGAGACAGTTATGCGAAATATTTATTTGTTTGTATGTTTTTGTTAAAAATTGCAAAAAGTTTCGGACCTACAGATTTATGATTTATTTTTGTCATTTTGTGTTTCGCCCTTTCTCAAACACAGGGAAGCAACTATGACCTAGAGTTTTTGTTTTATTACATTTGCGAAGCTAGTGTATTAGTACGAACCTACTTTTTTTCCAGCCTAAGTCGCAAATATTGATACTAATTGATACATATTGATAATAATGGTGGGGCTCCTTTACAGCTTTTTGATAGCATGTGCTTTGATAATCGAATAGTAATAAATTAATACAGTTGATGCATTTTTAATTCATCAAATGAACCAAAAAAAGCTATTTGTTTTAAACAACATCAAAACTAGATTTCAGAAATTTTCTAACTCAAAAAATATCGCAATTTTTTCAAATGCATAATGTGGCTTTATGCTTTGCCATTTGTTACATGCAAAGTTAGTGTGGATGCCTTCATTTTGTTATTTTCCAAATTATTAATTCCAAAAATGAGTCTATTTGTTTTTGGTGCTGAATCGCATTGGCAATTTGTTAGCATATGTAGCTGCTTTGTTCGTGACTAGTGTTTGTCGGTTGTTAAGCTTGAGTGGCTGAAGGGAGTGAGACTGAAAATCTATTGATTGCAGTAAGTAACAGAATCGGCTACATGTAGCCGAGTTTTTGCTAATTCGAGGATTATTTCTACTTTTTCTTTTTTAACTTGATAGAGCTGTTTTTTGGTCGTCTTCTCGCAAGTGTTTGCGAAGCGTAGCTTCGCTTTTGTGTGAACTCTTAACAATTCTTACAATATTAATTTGGATTTGGGGAAGATATTCCAAAAAAGGTCCCTCAGTGTCGAGAAAACTAATTCTGAATTTTTTAGTTATCAGACTCAAACATCAACTTAGCGCTAAAGTGGACGACCAATTCATTTTAATTCATCTTCTTTTCTGTTTTAATTGGGCTAAATATTAGGAAAAATTACTAGTCTATGAAATATTTGGGCTACGCCTGTGAAAATTAGCACACTTATGAGGCACTCTTTTGTTGGTTTCCTCATAAAATCAATGATTTTAGGCGCCGGACGGTTTTATGACTTGTATGAAGATCATCATACCACCTCCTCGTAAATTCGAATTTAAGATCAGCTATATTTGGCCTATATAAATCGGAAAGACTAAGAGAGTCAACTCTATCTCTCCGTGCGTAATGAAAAGCTAACAAACGGGCATTACTCTTTCGCCCTAAAGAAGTATTTGGTCTGTTGTTAGCTCAAATTTGAGCAAGCACCACCGAAACGTCCGTCATAAAACTTCTGTAGGTTGAGTATTGTTTGATTGTTTGAGACCCATTAAACGTAGATTTGTTTTTAATCAACGCTTGTCTTTGAACAAGTTTTGAGCTAGAACAACAATCAATGTTACGTATCAAAATTCTTGTGTGGCAACTGTTTTCAAACGTATTCTTTGAGCAATGAATTAATTTTGAAGCAGTCAACTAATCTATTTGAGACGATATAGGGTCATTGGATAGAAATAGAAATCAAACAACCTAGTTGAAACTGAAATAGGCTTATCGCTTGGCCCTAAAAGAGCTCACGTGAATCAATAATTCTGTGTACACAATTCATGAATAAAACGTTAGACAAGCATTGAAAGATAACACTTACTAGTCATGGATGGACAAAAATCACGAAAAATTAAAAACAAAATTTCATGTCATGCTTTTTTGAATTGCTTGACTTTGTATAGTCGGCTCACTTGGGCAAAAAAATGTCTCTTTTGTACTCCAGAAGTCTTGCGGCGAAGAGTTAAGGGCATATTTTTTAAACATATTGTGACATTTTTCATTACGAAAAAAAAAACATCACATTTCATCAATTATGTTTAGTTGTTTGATTTAAAAAAATCTAAAAGACTTCCTTGGTTTAAAAACGTGTATATTTTGTTCAGGTATGACCACGATGGATCCTCCAGTCTCACCGACAGGTTCTCGTTTGAAGTGCGAGATGGAGCAAACAACATGCGCAAGTACTGGGTGCCCATCAACATCTTCCACATCAGCGACCATGCTCCTGTGCAACACTTGGAGATAGTCACAGACCTCATTGTCAAAGGCAGGCACTATTTTTCACTGTTCTTGTAACTAAAACTCACTGTTCTTTTGACGAGTTAAACTGCGGTTATAACTGAACAACTATAAAAAATATTTAATTAAGTTTTCCAGATTTTGTAAAACGACAAAACAGTATCTTTTCATTGACGTGGAAATTTGAATTATAGAGGGTGGTCACATTGTGATTTCGGACTACAACTTGAAAGTCCTGGACGTTGATACTCCCGAGGAGCGAATCATGTACCTCATTGTACGATACCCGGAAAAAGGTGAGTCTTACAATTTCTTCTAGGTCTGTTTCAGATAATACTTGCACATTTCATTAACTCAGTCAAAAATTCGTTGAAAAAAAAACGATCATTCGATACACAGCTGATTGCATATTTGAAATCCGTGTTTCAGGAGTGATCAAAAATGACGGTAACTTGGTGATCAACAATCGATTCTCCCAGGCTGATGTGAACGCAGGACGCATCATTTACCAACACAACCAGAGAGAAATAGGAGTGGATGCCCAAATTGACTACCTGCAGTTGATGTTCACTGATCAAGTAAGATAACTCTGTTTCGAAATAAAAGTTAATCGCCGATTTTTGGATGCTCGTTCTTATGAAGAGTACTCCTTTGTCGTTCCTTCCCAAATCGGTGCCCTGAATTGTTTTGTTATTACGATCAATTTTATCATGGCAATGTTTATTTTAGATTAGCGACTGAGAATGCTTTTTGTTAGGCTGTGTCGTTCAAGCGTAATAAAAAGTATTCGAAAAAAAATGTCCAAATTCTTACATTTTCTGTGCAAATTTTTCAGTTCAAAAATTTTCAGTAATTTTGAGCACGTTTTATATTTTCAGGGTGTGGTTCCACCATTTGAAAAAAAAATTAAGTTATTTCCATCTGGCCAAACTCTCAGATGGTTTGTTCGTATTTTGAATCAATACGCTGGTTTGACGTGTTTTATGGCTTCTGAGTTCAAAATGTTTTGCCAGACTCCAATCAAAACGCTGCGTTGTCAAATCGGCGGACAGGCTTCAAATTGATTCGCGCTCAGCCAACCTCAATTGAAAACAAAGTTAATTTTAAACTCTGTCGAGATCTAATCTGAACTACCGGGCTGAACAACTTTTGATATTTTGTGATCGGAACAACGCTCACGTGGTACAATTTTCATGGGGGTTGTGACATAATAATAAGGAAACACAGATTGGTATCAGCTCATGCAAGCATTTGTTTTCCTTTTATAATTTTCTTAATGATCGAATTATGGGAACTTCTTTACTCTAATGGAGATTTTGGCTTCCATTTTCCCGCTGATTGTTTAACTTTTTCCGTATGTTGTCAGGCGTGATATGCAGGAAAGATTCTTAAATGTTCCCCGATTGAGGAAAAATTGTTTCTTTTCCAAGTTTTCTAAACACCAGGTGTTTCCAATCAAACAAAGTCCAATTTCAACAAAATCAACTTTCTTCTTCTCCTAATTTAATTCTCCGACTTTTTATAATTTGTTCAATTTTCATAACCATAACTTTTATGGCCCCGCTCTCAACAATTTTCCCAAAGAAGTCTGCTATGAATCAATTCTGTTTGATCTCAATTTATATGGGACTTTTCTGAATTAATGTAAAAAATTAAAGATGTGACTTTGATTTATAGTTTCTATTTAGGAGCAAATCGTTTCGATTTTTTAAACTAAATTAACATATGAGCTTAGTTTGAAAAAACTGAAAATGCATATTGTCAGGTCAAAATTTGGCAATTACTTTTTTTTTCAACCTTGTTTAGAATGCTGCATATTTGAGCAAAGTGCTAAAACTGCTAAAAAATGGTTATAAATAAATTTAAAACCTGTAATTAAAACGATCGAAGTCGGTGAACGTGTAGAAAACTTAACCAGCATAAAAACAATGTGATGGTAAAATAAGCTTCGATTCAAAATTGGCGTCGTGTTGTGATTTACTATCTAGAAGTTAACGTGGAGTTTCGTTTTTGTGACGAATTCAATCAAACATCGCAGTTTTCACACCTTCTTCAGCAGGTGTTCTCACCTGATTGATTTAGCGCGAGTTTCATCGGCTTTTTTTAAATGTAATCTCTGTTTTGGAAATTGTAATCACAATCTGGCAAATTTTACCGCACTTGCAAAATCATCAAATTAATTTTGAACACTTTTGGCTGCAATTTTCATCGCTTGATAAACATAAATTTTATATTTTTACACCTGAAAGCACTAAAGCTCAGAGAAGTATAAACTTAGAAAAACGACGACTGTATCCAAGCCAAACTCTATGGTAAATCTTAAGATGTTTTCGTGCATTAACTCTCGTTTCATGTTGGAGATTTGAGAGAGTTTTGATCAAAATAGGGAATTAGAAATGCCTTTGTTAATAATTTCACACAGCCAGCAGATTATTGATAACTAATGCTTGCAATTAGTAGCAAGATAAATTCTAAAACCAAGTCGGAGATATTTTTCCCTCCCGTCGGACGCGCGCCTTCCAGTCCCTAAGATTGTTTATTTCATGTGAGCTCTAGAATTCGGCCATTGATATTGTAAAAGAGTTTGAAAGAAGATAGTCTGGACTAAATTTGGCCAGCCATCGCCTAACGGTCGCGCTTTTGTTTTGTATCACGAAGAAAATACTTTGGCAACAAGTAGTTTCAGGTTTCCATATATTTATTCCGACGGTCATAATCGAATATAACCTAGATATGTTTCCGAAATGTGTTTATGAAATCAGAGAACATTTATATAATATGCACAATAAACACTCTGCTGAAAATATTTCACCAATACCTCAAAAATCGCATAAAAAGTTCAAAAACGTCACACAAAGCTTTTCTCTTATTTCCAACCACAGTGTCAATATTTTCTAACAACAATCTCAAATTAAAGTTTCGGAAGTTTTAACTAAAAAGCAACCGGCTGCAGATTTTTTCTGCTTTTCTAACATTCATTTTCGATTTTACTCGATACATCTTATACTTAGAAAAGCGCGATTCTGTAATAACAAGGATGACGTATTGCTGATAAAGTCGCCTAGAAAATTTCAAACCTAACATTAGGCTTAACGCAGTTAGTAATAAAGAACGTGATATTAAAAAAAATGTTATAAATTGTTTTTTTTTGTCAAAAGTGTATTTTTGTAGACTGAGAATTTTTTCTACTCCCATCACATTTGACTTTCAGTATTGAAAAACAATTTTAACCTTGTAAAATCACACATTCAGCCATAATTCAGCCACACATTCAGCCACACATTCAGCCACACATTCAGCCAAAAATCACACATTCAGCCATTCAGACAAATTAAGAAATAAAAATTTAAAATGTGGGACATGGAAGTCGAAAAAAGCTGACTAAGGTAGGGTATTTGATTAGTCCGACTTTTACAGAAAAAAAAGAATTAATATGCTCGGGGTGGCTTTTTTATTAAGACCTATTGTCAACAAAATTTCTCTCGGGGGATCGATCCACGGATATTCGAGTTTCCAGAAGTGGCGCGCTCATTATTAGCCTATCTTGGCTGAAAGAGATCTGTGAAACCCTCACTAATAGACTAACGTGACTATAAAAGCGCTGTGATAGTTTGATGCTGAAATTTATATTGATACTTTTATACTTTTATGCGTGGCAAAATATCCCACACCACAAAAATTTCCCAAAATCAGTTGAGGCAAGCTCATCATCAATTTTATACACGACTGCACGACTTATAATTCATATTTTTTAAATAATTCATTTATCAAAAACTATTCGATACCAGTTTATGGAGCATTCAGGGTTTGTATTGATATGAGCAGTCTTGTTTGTTTCTCAGCTGCAAGAATTAGGTAATTATAGCTAAAATGTCGCCAAAGTGTAACTGTTGCAGCGGAATTCTATACGGAGTTCAGTCTCTTGTCCATTCTTTTCTGTAAGTTAGTCTGAAAGACGATAAAAATCAGACCCGTTTTCTCGACACAGAAAGAATTTGTTCCATTTGGTGAAAATAATGATACCACACTTAATGACAAATGAGTTTCATTTGAAGTAAAAAGTTTTGTGTGAAAAACCTCACTATAGGACATAGTTTCTTAGAGTGTCGTAACAAAAATGATATCAAACTGGGTGTTAAGAAGCTTGACGGGCTTAGAATTTTTGTAAGAAATGTTTGAGGTATTGATTGAAATATTTTGTTAATATTAATTGTGGTGGAAAAAAAAATGAGCTCGCTCTTACCGATTTTTAGTTTTGGATTTGATTTTGAAAAAAATAGGGCAT
>NC_087065.1:34662776-34716119 GCF_963678635.1 Symsagittifera roscoffensis | reverse complement strand
GGTATGGCTTTTATCAACATCAGTTTTGATTTGAAAAATTTGTGTTTAAGGACTTGCCACGCTATGATCAGAGTCAGCAAAACCGAATTGCTCTCACAATCCGAATCAAACCCGACGATAACTCCCCGCCTACCGTAGTCACACGTGAGCTCGAGGTGGAGGAGGGGGGACACTGCTTCATCACAACAGATGCCCTATCCGTTCAAGACCGCGACAGTCCCGCTTCCTCAATAGGGTTTGTGGTTGCATCGCAACCCGAGTGGGGGTACCTGGAACATACTCGAGTCGGTGGTCTGTTCACACCTTCGGGTCACGTGAGCAAGAACGAGATGCCCTCTTTTACCTACATGGACATCCAGGATATGAAGATAGTGTATGTGCAGAGTAGACATCAAGGAGTGGAGCCAATAGCAGACAAAGTGGTGGTGTATGCGACTGATGGCAAACAGATCTCGGATAACTTCACGTTACCTATTCGCATCAAACCTGTCAGCGATGAAGTGAGTTAAACAAGTTTACTCTTTTTCAAACAATTCACCTCATAATCAATATCACGTCACTGCCATCAATGTTAATCATGTCAGCTTCCTAGTCGAGATTTTAGGCCCAATTTTGAGAATGATTTGAGCGCTTTCTTACACTGTTAGGCTCAAAGTCTTACTTTGGAATGAGCAACTTTTCATGAAAATTTGAACAAAATCTCATCCAACTCTCAGGAAAATCTCATTTTTGATAGCTAAATTTTATAAGTTATAGTGATTTATTATTCGTTTTTCCAATCTAAAAATGCGAAATAAAAGGGATTCAAATATGGTTTGTATCTTGCCGCCTGTATGTCCAGCCCAGCAGGAGCTCAAAGATTTCATGATCGGAGGAGTACCCGTTGAAAACTGTTTAAATCACCACCGTTACAATATGTGACTTTCTGTCGCAGCAGGTTTCTACGACAAAACAGATATGGCGAGGCACCAAAAGTACTGGCACATTCCCTTTTGATGAAGTGAACATATACTTAGTCACGGTTGCTCTTGTTCTCAAAATAAAAAACAAAGCTTAAAATGAAAATTTGCAATAAAAGTAATAAATAATATTATCATCTATTGATTGCTGAGACAAAATGGCAATGGTCAATGTCTTGGTTACTCAAAACAAATAAGTTTTTTTTTCTGTTTAAAAGACGAAGACAAGGGAATTAACACTTCATGTGTTTGGTAAATATTGTCTGCATTCAAAATGTTTCTTTTTTCTAGAATCCGCAGTTTGAGGCTCGCAACCTGACAGTTACAGAGAACGGCTTCATAGTCCTCGACGACATCTTCCTCTCCGCTAGGGACCTGGACAAGCCCTCGGACAAGCTCATGTTCTATATCGAGGAGTTCCCTCTACACGGATACATCACGAACAGAAACTATTCGGGATCTTACAGGTGGCTGACACGAGATGACAACATTGACTCATTCAACTTTGAAGAGCTATCTAAGAGATACATCAGCATATGGTGCGTGAATCTCATACTGCCAAAAGAGGTATCGAGCAAATGAAATATTAGTTAAATTTGGACATCGAAAGTGGATTGAAAAAGAGCTTCAGTTTTGCAGTACGGTTTTGGTCGTACATCAAATTTGATCTATAGTTTTTTTGGTAGATAAGATTAGAAAGTATAACAGGCAGCTTCTTAAAGGATTTCTGTGAAAGATCCATCCATAAAGAAATTCCGTTAACTTTTAATTTAAAAAGAAATAGTTGTAATTTAAAAAGTAGTTTTGTCTGCAGGTACTACCACGACTGCACCGAAAGTCTGAAAGACCAATTCACAGTCCGTCTTTCGGACGGGTTCCACTCGATACGACACGTGATATATGTGCAGATTGTGCCAATCAATGACGAAATACCCACAGTGCGACACTCGGGAGGCGTGTCGGTGAAGCGCGACCAGTCGGCTAAGTTGTCCCCGTTTGCTATCATTGCTGACGACGCAGACACCCCGAATGACCAGTTGTATTTCCTCATTAGGGCGTTCCCACAGGCCGGTTACTTCTTGAGAAAGCAGGTAGCGCTTGTTTTTTTTTGTTCAAAACGAAAATTCTAAGACTTTAACTGTTTTACTTATACCAGTTGCAATGAAAATATCAATTAAGAGAAAAACAGTGCAAAACTTGAAAAGAGTTTTTAAAAGTTTTTGGAGCAATGATATTTAAAATACCACAGGTATTTTTTTGTTTCTAAATATTGCTTGTTTTTGATTACTGCAGCAATTAATGGATCTGTTTGTTGTGTATTTTCTAGATTTCTAGGGAAGGCAAGGAAGTATGGATGAAAATGGACGAAAACTCAGGACCTTTCACACAGAAAGACATCGATGAAGGCATCATCATGTACAAGCACAACAGTTCAATGGACAAACGAGTCACCACAGATGTCTTTGCTTACGTCGTCTCCGATGGAATAAATCTCAGCGAAGACGCTTCCTTCAAAATCTCAATTCTGGATGATGACAAGAGTCCGATTAACCTCGTAAACAACAAATTGACCTTGAACACCGGAAGTACAGCTGTGATAACGACCGAGTATCTTAACGCGGACGATTACGCTAATAGACCCTCTGAAATTGTGTTCAGCATTGACGATCAGCCCAATTCTGGGAGGGTTGAGGAGGTTAAGAATCCGGGCACTGCTATTACTAGGTTCACCCAGGCACAAGTTACAAATAAGGAGATCAGATATGTGCATGTGAGGAGGAAGGGGATCAGGACGCCCCAGATATCAGACTCGTTCAAGTGAGTTTCTCCGAAAATCATAACTTAAAACTTTTGAGACTTTTTATTAAAAAAGCAACCAACAGCACATTACATCGTTCATTCCATATCTCAACCAGTTAGTTAAAAAAAACTAACGGCCCATATCAAAATCTTGAATTTAACACAAGTGAAATCGAAGAAAAACAAAAACATAAGTGTATATAATTTTCCAGAAGTTTTGCTCCTCAAACGGTCTCATTGCAATTTTTTTAAGTTTTATGATTGATAAGAAAAAATTCATTATATTGTTGATAAAATTATTTTTTTTTTCAGCTTCATCGTGTCAAATGGACAGACGTGGCTAAACAGGACATTTGAAGTGACAGTGAAAGTGGCACACCAACTGCCCACTTTAGTGGAGAACAAACCCCTCCAGTTGAGACAGGGGGCCAGCAAGGACATCACCATCGCCAATCTACATGTGCTGGATCCGGACACAAAGTCCAAGAACCTCACCTACATTATTATGCAGGTAAATTGAACACGACAGGAAAACTTTCTTTGGAAGTGACACGTGCATTCGGCACTCCATAAAAAGCATCCAATTTTGGTAGGTCAAGTAAAAGATAATTAGTGATTACCAGTGGACGAAAAAAATTTACTAGTGTTAATTTATCACTAACTTGAAAGTTTTGGTCTGCTATAAGGAAGCTCGAAATGAGGTCTCATCTAATGATGTAATAAAAGTGTTTGTGTGTTTTCAAGAAACCAGCAGAGGGAACATTGAAGAATGGAAACAGGACGATAGAATACAAGTTCACGCAGTTCGACATTGACAACCAGGACATCACTTACCACCACCACGGAACAGACCACATCCACGACGACTTCAAGTTCTCTATCTCAGGTGAGCAATGAGTTTCCCACCCCCATCCTCAACACATTCAACACATTATCTTCTCAAACTACCAATAGATTTGCCCCTCCTTCCCAGCTATTTTACCATCACATTTTAGTCGCAGAAAAATGGCTGCAAATTGTTTGATTATTTTTTTATTTTAATACTATAGAGAATCATAAACAAAAATTCGCAAAAAAAAGAAATGTTTTGTTATCAGATATTTTTATTTGACCCGTAGTAATCCATTTTTTATCCCACTTCTAGTTATTTTAGCTCATAAGTTGTGAAAAAGTTTAATTTTTAAGATGGCCCGAACTCGATGTACGTGATCAAGAACGAGGTGACTTCTAAGCCGATCACGTTCCAGATAGACATCATGGTTCCCAAACCGAACCAATTGCAGATCAAATCCACCATCAACCGAAACCTCATCTCAAACGACGGCCATGTTGGATACAGACTCGACAGTCACAACATACAGGTAGGACACCGGATAAACCCTACATTTAAGCCAATTTATCGCCCCAAGTCAACTTATATCTTCTCAATATTCTCCTTTACAAACAATCTACTGGCTGTTTGGTTTGCTTTGAAAAATGGCATTGACAACAGTTTGCTCATGACCTAACAGTATTTTCAAGTGGTAAGGATTGTGGAAAGTTTTTGGAACTCAGTAAGCATAAGCAAAAAAAAAAATTAGGTGAGAATCTTTTAACTTCTTGTCGTTGTCATCCGATCTGAACTCTTTTAGATTTTTCTCTTTTTTTTCTCATAATCAATCTTGCAAATGCTAACTGAAGCTAGGCTCAAAAATGTAGTTTCGGAGCCCTCTCTTGATTCTACTTTTTGTCGTCGTTTTAGGTAAAGGGTTCGGACTACCAGCCGGAGCAGATTGAGTTCAAGATAGTGCGCAAGCCCATCTTCGGTCAGCTGATTTACTATGAGAGTGGTCTGCCAGTGCCTGTTACCTTCACCTACGATGAGTTGATCAACAAGAACATCATGTATGTCATCTTCCCTGAGAAGGACGCCACCAACGACAGCTTCGTGTTCGACGTCCAAGATGCAAATGGGAAGTTCACCCAAGCCAGAAGGTCAGTTAGCCTTTACTTGGCTCTGGTAATAGCTTCAACCTTTTTAAGTTTTTGGTTGCATACACTGGAAATTAATTGTGGCAGATGGTGAACCGGTTATTTTTCTATTCCTTTAAAGGTTGTTAGCCCTTTTTCTATTTCCTTTTTAAGTACTTTCCCATAGCTTTAGCAACAGCAAGGATAAGTTTGAGAAAAAAGAGATTTTTTTTTCGAAAATTTTGAAAATGGCTATAAACGATTAAGTGCACTTAATAAACTTCGGTTTCCATAAAAATGAATAAAGTGAAGACTATTAATCAAGGGACGCCTGTCAAGGTGGATCTTTCCAATTGATGAGAACTATGGTATTTGAAAAACTTTTGGCTTCGTGTTCTCTGGCTGCGCGAGACCCGATACCATTTAGAATGACGAGTCATTATGTGTCCGTGCTGCGTTTTGTGACTCATAATTGTGATCACAACTTAAAGATTTGTTCATTTTCAGCCGCTATAGAAACTCAGAAGAGTACATTCCTGCTCGAGCTACGTAAGGATGATGCAAACTATATCTACTGTTGTACATCTTTCTATCTGTCAACCTAATGTGGGGATATCTCATGTCAGAAAGTCTGAATGACACAAAATTATTATAAGCCAATCAGATTTGAGTATTTAAAAAATATGAAAGAACTTGCGACTATCCAAAGGATTTGATTGATAAGAAGTATTCTGGCCTTCTGTCATAGACCCCAACTTAATCATCACTTTGACCGTCAATCAACTGTAGAATATGTTGTTGAAACTGTTGACTGATTGATTGACTGAAATACTCTTTTCTTTCTCTTTACCTCTGATTTCAACTTGAAACCGTTGATCTTTCCTTTATTTGATTAATAACTATTTCTCGAATAGATTCCACTGTTCACAAACGTAGATGAAATTAACGTAATTGATGAAATCTGTTGTAGTTTCTTAAAAATTGAATTTTTTTCGAGCGATTTAATCTAACCGTAAGCGAAATACTTAGCAGATTGGTTAATAAGATTACATTCCTTAGCGATTTTGAAATATATAATTATGTATACATTTGGCTTTATTCCATAATGACTTTTCGGTCAACGAAACATATGCCACATGCGCACCGTTTTAACTGATGACTTTCATCTCACTAAAAAAATTGAAACTGACGTTTAAGCAGCTGATTGTCAAACTTCTTTTTCAGTTATCTTTGATTTGAAACTGGCATTCGATTCAAAGGCTCATTTTGTTTCTACTGCACTAAGTCTGCCAATCATGTGAAGCACTTTTAAATCATTTATATCGTCACACTTTTTGTTGGTCTGAAGAAATCAATGATGACAACTTGAGAAGTACCAAAAAAATCCCAAAAATGGTCTATTAGTACAAAATGAGTAATGAATTGCAATTGAAGACCCAAACAAAATTGCATTAAAATGATGAAATGCACTGGCTGCACAAATATGGAGTTATTTAATTGCGGAAATTAGCTGGTCTGGGAGAAATAAACAAAGTGACAGTTATTTTCCTCAACTGAATTGGAGTTCAATTGATAAAAGTATTTGCCCCGCCTCTTAAAATATTTGTCAGTTTTTCAAGATACTGATTTTTAAAAAAAGAATACAGGTTTCTTGATGCAATATAATTAGTTGAATTGAATGTTAAAATTGATTTAAATGGACTAATATTAAATTAAATTCAAACTATTTTTGAATGTAATCTGGAATGCGTAGATCATGTTTTTAAAACAATTGTCTTCGAATGTCAAAAAGATTTCCTTCTTGGTTGATTTTTTTCGCGTTGTCTGACCAGTTTTGACAATAACATGACAATTGAACTTGATGAAAAGGTATAAACGATAATTTGTTTAATTTTCTATAGGTATGACCTGTCCTGGGCGAGTATTGAATTCAAGCACAGTAAGCTGACGGTGTGTGAAGATGGGGGCTCAGTAGGCATTCGGGTGGTCAGGTATGGCTGGGTGGGTGGCAAGAGTCAAGTAGAATTCAAGATCAAGGACATCCCCTCATCCATGCACGACGACGACTACTTCTACAACCGACAAGTTGTATTCGACCAAAGTGAGAAATCACTTCATTATCAGATATCAGAACGGGATTGGTCTCCTAATTTAAGAAAAATGTCCCTAACAATTTTGAAAACAAAAACTTTTTATGAACAACCAGACTGAGCAAAAAAAAAGCTTTTGGTGCCTAAGCTTTTTCAAAGACACTTGCTTTTCCTCACCCCAACCTTGCATTCTAACATTTTATCTGAATCTATAAATCTCCTTGTTTCAGTGGAGTCTGAAAAAGAGATTAAACTTGAGATCGGCAAGAGCAAAGACCTGATCGAAAACCAGAACATCAAACTGATCATGCGCAGACCAGACAACGCAGTGCTTGGAATCCTCACCAAAATGGACATCACGATCCTCGACGAAACTGAATCCTCTTGCATCTTCGGAAAGATCGACAACTCTAACCCCAGTCAAGTTCCTGATAAGAACCCGAGCATTCAACTGCCTCCTACCGATATCTGGAATACTCCGACCGATCCAGTTCCAGTTCTGCCTCCGAAGATCCCTGGCCTTGAAGCATACCCGCCAGCTGGACCCGTTGACTCGCAGATGCCCAAGTTGCCGCCCGTTTATGACCCGGTGAATAAAGCAGCAGCTAAAAGACTAGTTCGTAACCCGGTTCTGTTCTGTCAAACTAACCAGAGGCATGATTATCATCTATTTTTTGCGTGTTTCTAAATGCTCAAAAGTGAACCTCAGAAATTCATTTTTGAAAGCAAACATAAAAATTTTGCATTAGTTCAAATTGGGTGGAGTTTTAGACTTCGAGCCCCTCTGGAGCTTACGTAAGTTTGTAATTTATCCATGAAATAGTAATCTCAAATAAACAGAACGCATTGATTAAAAAATTGGATAGATTATCTTAACTGTATTGTCAATTCAAAGGAAAATATTTTCATACTTTTGGTATTATTGTTATCAACACCCAGCAAACTGATTGCCACTACCGCACTTTCATTCAGCTTAACTCCTTAATGAGAACTAAACATATTTTAGTTCCTTCTTTTTGAGTTTCGGCCAACTTTATTCAAATCATGCCTCATACTTGTTGACTGATTCTTTCCTAATATGACCCCCCTTTAAACTAGACTGTCTATTCTATTCTGTCCTTTCTTTGCAGTTCAGCTCCTTGAAACCGGAAGGGCACAGCAACGACGAGTTCATGCCAGCGGACGAGGGCGAAGGTGTTAGTACTACAGAGGTTTAATTTCAACTAACTTTTCTCTCATCCCCTAAACCGTTTTCATCTCCTAAGTCTATCCTCAGCAACGCTTGTGTTGTATAGTTTTAAGTTGAAATTTTGTAGCACTTTTTGTAAGAACGTCACAAAAATTGCCTCGCTAATTCCCCCTCTTAAACTCAATAAAGTTTGGCGCCAATGGCGCTATTAGAACTAATTATGGTTGGTCGACCGAAAGTAGTTGCAAAGGTGGACTAGAAAAAGATGTTATTGTAGCTCTAACGCTATCTTTTTTTGATTCTATCCATTTTTCAGCCTCCAATCGGGTGGCGTGATTGTGGTCCAGAACAACATGGCCTCCTTTACTACCAGAAGAACACTCAAGAACTCTATGAGTGCGATGGAATCGATTGGATACTGAAGTCCAGTCCTTCGCCGCCCACTTCTCCAGGACTACCTGAAGCTTACGTGAAAGATGAAGAACATATGCCCATTAAGCCAGAAAGACCTGTCATACCAGCTTGCTCTCTTGGTAAAGAAGCATACTTTCTGTACTTTCTGTTGAAACACAGGCAGAATATGTTCATTTATAATAAGAGTCGGCTAAAAGCAGACTGCCAGAAAAAAACCTTCATGTTATGTTGGTTTGCTCTTTCTAGCTCTCATATCAAATAGATTTTCATCAACTATTTCATCTAAAATCTTCAAAATTTCGTTAAAACGTATTTCAGATCTATTTCATCTTTACACGTTTTCAGAAATATTTAACAGAAATCAGAAAATGGAGTTCACCAATAAGCTCATTCTTCAAAATACTTATAAATTTCTTAATTTCTAGGCTGGACTCAGCATTTCGGCAAGTGTTACCTCGCAGTGAAGACAAAAAAGACCTGGACATCGGCTAAACAAGATTGCGAGTAAGTAACTACGCTCTATTTTCTAACATTAATTCAACGATATTAAATCAACGATATTACTTTCTGTGAGCTTTCTTTCTCACCAACTATTTGTTTACCCTAAGTTTAGAACCCATTTTTTTTTATAAAATGCATATTTATTTTACTGTATGACATAAAACTTCAGCAAAATAGGAGTGAAGATAGCCAGTTGATGTGCAAGTAGCACAGCAAGTTCGACCTCAATTCTAATAAAATTTTAAAAAGTTAGTTTATTTTTTCTCTAATTGTGTCGTTTGTTATTAGTGGTGCGATGAAAGAGTCTGAGTGAAAGCCTAGAAATAAGGAATATTCGACAGTCTTAGTAAATTAGGCGCTTTAAAAATGAATAGAAAAACAAACAGAAATTACAAAAACTATTCAAGATATTTTTCTAAAATTTATCTGAAATTTATTCTGAATTTATGCCTGAAAAAGAGATACCATTTGGCCAATTTTTTTTCCATACTGGAATACATATTTTCATTTTTCTTATGAGCGTTTTTTGGCGCCTAAAATAGCATTAATAAACCCAAACTATGCCCTAGTTTCTCCCTACTGCGCGGAACAATAAGAGCAGCCGGTATCTGAGCCGACGCATCGGTTAATCCGACCGCGATTGTCAACCAAATTCTTTTAAGAGAACTATAAAAAATAAAGCTTATTAAAATATAGCTCATAGGCTTACAAAACTTACCTCTTCAGCTTATAGCTCTCTAGTAATAATTTAGTAGCCAGTGTTTATTCTGCTTTCAGATCCAGGGGATCAAACCTGGTATCCATGCATGTGGACGAAGGGGAAGAACTAAGGTGGCTCGTTGAGTACTCAGGCTTCAGTAAGCTATGGACAAGTACGTAGACATGTTTTAAAATTTTTAACATTCAATAATATCTTCTTTTTTTTCTAAAAAACGAATTTTAAAACTTTACTTTGAATTTGTATCCTATTTTATTCAGGTTTGAACAAGATGTATACTGGAGGAGTGTGGGAGTTCACTGATAAATCTTACCGCGTGAAAAAAATTGATTGGAGCAAAAGTAAGAGCAGCATCTTTTCAACAATAAATATCAAGATATTTTTCCTCACACGAACTCGAAACTCCAACGAGTGAAGAAAGACACAAGAGTCAGGGTGCCCAAAAAATGCAACTTTCTGCTCCTATTGTTGCAAAATGATATTTTCTTTTGTTTTTTCTTCATGTTTGCTTACGACGCTGAAATTTTTGTACTTAATGAGCAAGTGCTTTAAAAGAACTTTAGAAAAATCAATTCTGTTGACTTCAAAAAAAAACCGACAAAACAATATGAAAAAATTCACCCCTCAAATCCGAGATTTAGTTCAAAAAACTTTTTTCCGCTCCATTAGGTGAGAACGAAGACGGTAAGAAAACAACAATATGCATTCTAGAACTCAAAATGACTCAATTGTAGAAAAAAAATCCAAATCACATTTAGACCCATTTCTTGATGGAGATATCATATCATTATCAAAAATCTTAGATTTTGATCATATTTTAAATTTTTTCAGCCTCGTTGAACGCGAACATGCGTGGCACTGGAAACCAATGCGCAAACTTGAACAACAAGATTAAATTCCAGAGTCGGCCATGCCAGAAGCCTAAGTTCCCCTTCATATGCCAGAAAGACACGGATAAGGACTCTTCCTACTCATACTATTAAAACAGAACCTTTTCTGTTTCTTCAGTTTTCTTGAGCATGCACTATTAATGGACAATTTTTGAATAGATTCTTCTAATTTTTATAAAAACAGATTTCTGCAATTAGTTGCACAATTCAATGCTATATATGGAAAAGCGGCACATTTCTTTCACTAGATGCATGGCTTAAAAAGAAAAGAGAATACAAAATACAAAAACTTTAGCAAAAATAGCAAAAAAGCAAGTTTTAAGCCATCAAAAATATATTTTTTCAAGCAGCATATATCTAATTGTTTATGATTTTCCACACCGTATTTTTAGTTTCGTTCTTTTCAGTCACTTTGAAAGTTGATGTATTACATATATTCTCGTTGTTTTCTTCATATTCCCAGAAATCATAAGCTCAGTCTCGATAAATTATCAATTTTTGGCTATCTTTACCAATCGGTCTATAATGTTCATGAGATTGATCAACAAATTTGTTCACATCTTCATGATAACTTCTCGTGAGACATTTGCGTTGAATGAGACGAGAGAGAGTTCGTATTCCAAGATTCTGATGTGGCCCGCCTTTGTAAATTCGATGTCCTTCATCGTGTACATTATCGAATGATTTGATTGCATTTAACTGTTTCTGTAGTTTTAAATTGCAAATTTTTATAAAATTTCGGGTATAAGATTTTGACAATGAGGGGCAAGTGATGGTTCCAGAAGAAATTGCACATCTCCTTCTCAAGTTTATGCTTGCTGGTTCAAGGGTGTGCAACATACCAGTTCGAAAAATTGTCAAAAAGATGCAGATAGTTGCTTGATATCGAGGATAGTGGTGCGAGTTGAGCTAAGAAGCTCGTAATTTGTCTGCTCCCCTAATGATTTTAATCTGATGTCATACGTTTTTGTTAAAAAGTATAATTTGAGTTATTTTTTCGATGTTAGTCGCACATGTTCTGTGTTACAAATTTGAGAACGGCAATGAAACACGTCCTAGATGTTTGAGGTTTGAATCCCGTTGTCGGCTTATTCGTATTTTTAAAAGTTAATTTCTGTGCAAACTTACTTATGCTTTTTGAAAGCTTTATTTCTGTTCCGACCGCCGAAAATGGATTTTTAGTCTGTCTTTTATGTCTGTCATACCATGTCTTCTAGTGTGTTTTTGTTGTTTTATCTTTACAAACTCGGGCGGGTCTTTGTTTTTTATATCCACACTCAAATACTCGTCAGATTAGAATGAAGATGTATCATAATCAAGCCGTGTCGTTGATGATTCGGTTTCTATAAAAATTGTTCAGTCTTTGGAACTGGGATATGCAGTCTCGATAGCAAAAAGCTAAAAACTTTTATCGGCAGTCAGCTCATGAATTTTTTGCTTCATTTCATTGCAAATTAATAACTAAATTAGACGTGTCGAATAAAAAAAGGAAACGTCTTGTCACAAAGCTTTTGTGTTTCACCTGGACCGCGTCTTTGCTCTATTTTTGACATTGACGGCAACTGTGACTTATAACCCTCCCTAGCCAAAACAAGCGTGAATGTTTCAGTTAAATTGGTTTGTCGGAAATTAGAAAATACTTGTGATATTTGAGAATGGCTTTGAGTCAAAACAACCGTACTTTTTTTTCAAAGACCAATGATCAAAAGATTCGTCAGTTAACTTCCGGCGGAGAACTTCACTATGCTTTGAAAAATGAGCATAGAACAAGACTGCTTGTATATTAGGGCAAACCCTGAATGTTCCGACCGTTTATGGTGACCATTTGAAGAGTCTCTGATAATTTTTGGTACAAACTATTAAGTTTTGGTGAACATTGAAAAACTAAAATTTTGAATCTAAACATCAAAAATTATGTTTTGAAATTTAAATAGTAAGACAAAACCAGACTGCTCTTATATCAAGGCGGAGACTTGAATGTTCTTGCTGCCTTTTTAATTGTCTCAAGGTAAATATTAAATTTTTGACAGGCAAAATGTTAACTATTGAGTTCTAGAGTTCGAATCATTTGCCAAACAAATGAGAGTGTACAAAAATTATTCAGTTAACTCGAAGTTCCAACAAATAAAGAAAGACACTAGAGGGAGGGTGCCCAAAAATGCTTTTTTCTGCCCCTAAAATGCGAAAGAATATTTTCTTTTAATTTTTCTTCATGTTTGCTTACGATGCTGAAATTTTTGTCCTAATTCAGTAAGTATAATTGAGAGTTATAGAAAGATTTTTTCTCTCGATTTTAGAACAACCGACGAAAAAAATTGAAATTTTTTACCCCTCAAATCCGAAATTTTCATCAAATATGTTTTTTTGCCCCAATAGGCGATAACGAAAAAGATTTAAAAGAGAAAGAAAAAAAACAATATGCATTCTAGAACACAATATGACTCAAACGCAGAGAAAAATATTCGTTCCAGGTTCAAGACCCATGTTCAGATGGAAATATCTTTATCAAAAATGTTTAAATTTTGGTCAAATTTCAAATCTTTTCATCCTCTCTGAACGCAAACATGCGCGGCATTAGAAAGCAATGCGCAAACTTGAACGACAAGCATAGATTCCAGAGCCGGCCATGCCAAAAGCTTAAAAGCCCCTTCATATGCGAGAAAGGCACAAATAAAGACATTTTATACTCATACAATTAACACTGCACCTTTTCTGTTTCTTCATTTTCCTCGAGCTTGCTTTATTAATGAAAAGTTTCATTCAAGATTCTTCAAATTTTTGTATAAAGAGACTTCTGCTAATGATGCTATATATATATGATCATGAGAATCATCAACAAAATTATCCCCCTTTTCAGGCTAACTTCTCGTGAATCAATCGCGTTGAAAGACAGGAAAGTTTTTTTGCAAGATCCTGATAAGATCCGCCTTTGTAAATTTGATATTTTTCATTGTGTACAATATTAAATGATTTGATTCAAATTAACTATTTCTGATGTTTTAAATTGCAAATTATTATAAGCAAATTGTTATTTGCCAAACAAATGAGAGTGTTCAACTTATTCAGTTAACTTGAACTTGCAACAAATAAAGAAAGACATCAGAGGGAGGGTGCCCAAAAAGGCTTTTTTCTGCCCCTAAAATGCAAATGGATATTTTCTTCTAATTTTTTTGTTCATGTTTGCTTACGACGCTGAAATTTTTGTCCTAATTCGGTAATATATTAAGAGATTTATAGAAAGATCATTTCTCTCAATTTTAGAACAACCGACGGAAAAAATTGAAAATTTTTACCCGTCAAATCCGTAATTTTCATCAAATATGTTTTTTTTTGCCCCAATAGGCGATAACATAAAAGATTGAAAAGAGAAAGAAAAAAAGAATATGCATTCTAGAACACAATATGACTCAAACGCAGAAAAAAATATTCACTCCAGGTTCAAGACCCATGTTCAGATGGAATTATCTTTTTCAAAAATGTTTACATTTTGGTCAAATTTCAAATCTTTTCATCCTCTCTGAACGCGAACATGCGCGGCATTAGAAAGCAATGCGCAAATTTGAACGACAAGCTTAGATTCCAGAGCCGGCCATGCCAAATGCTTAAAAGCCCCTTCATATGCGAGAAAGGCACAAATAAAGACACTTCCTACTCATACAATTAAAACTGCACCTTTTCTGTTTCTTCATTTTCCTCGAGCTTGCTTTATTAATGGAAAATTTCATTCAAAGTTCTTCAAATTTTTATGTAAACAGACTTCTGCTAATGATGCTATATATATATGATCATGAGATTGATCAACAAAATTATCCCCCTTTTTCATGCTAACTTCTCGTGAATCAATCGCGTTGAAAGACATGAAAATTTCTTTTGCAAGATCCTGATAAGATCCGCCTTTGTAAATTTGATATTTTTCATTGTGTACAATATTAAATGATTTGATTCAAATTAACTATTTCTGATGTTTTAAATTGCAAATTATTATAACATCTAATATAAAACGATCTTGGCAATGAGTGCAAGTAATGTTTCCAAAATTAAATGACTAATCTTTCTCTATTGCATGCTTGCTGGTTCAAAAGTATGCAACATACCATTTTTAAAAAATGTCAAAATTAGATATCTGCTTGATAGCAAGGATAGTGGTGCGAGATGAGCTTAGCTGCTCATTATTTGTCTGCTGCCCTAATGATCTTAATCTGATGCTGAAATTTTTGATTAAAAATTATAAATTGAGTTCACTTTCCGATCATAGTCGCACACTTTCTGTCTTAACAACTTGAGAACAGCAAATAAACACATATTAAAGATTTGGGGTTTATATTGTGAGGTCGGCTTATTCGTTTTTTAAAAGTTTTTTTCTTTGCGAACTTACCTAATTTTTTTGAGAGCATTCTTTTCGTTTTGGTCACTGAAAGGGAGTTTTTTTAGTCTCTCTTTCATGTTTGTCACACTATGTCTTCTCGAGTGTTTTTTTTATCCTTAAAATCTATCATCCACATTAGTTTTTTATCCGCACCAAAATGTTTTTCAGATTAAAACTTTGGACTAGAACCTCAAACTAAGTTTTCAAACGACCGACGTTTTTCTGTAGTAACCCACTGAAAAATTTCCGCCATTACCAAAATGCAACATAAACTGGAATTTCAACAAAATAACACTCATCACTATAGGAACAACATGCCGTAACATGTTTACCACAGAATTATACTGGCTCTTTTGCTAAAACTCTGAACTGAGTTTCTTTGTTTACAAAAAACATATGATTTTTCATGCCGTGCTGATACATGGTTGATCTTTTGAGCTTTTTGAAATCAAATTATATCAGTTTTGCTAACCGTAACCACAACTCATTCTCTGATAAAAATTGCGATAAAGTTTTTCATGTATCGTGTATTTTAGACTTCAAAACAGGTCGGTTTTTTTCCACAAAATAAAAAATGTCATCTGCAAGTTGAGCATATTGAACATGGTTTCCCAGTCTACTCGTAAAGTCGTTAAGTTGAAAAAATGAATTTCAATTTCCAATTTCACGTTTTCAGTTTCCTGTATACAAAGTGGCTGCTACTTTTGAATGTCAATTTAGTTCTCCTTCACTCAAAAACACACTATTATGAACAAAATTTGTGAAATATCAGTTGCTTCAACTCTTTCAATTGGTTTTAATTTACAAGTTTTTGTTTGGTTTCTTGGGGAAATCTTTATTCAAAATTGACACAAAATTGTCGTACAAGTTGATACTTTCTGCAATCAATTTATACTTTGCATTGTGCAGTCCAGTCAAAACGAGATATATCCAAATAAATATCCTAAAATCCTTCAGCGCAACGATAGATCGTTGCATCGCATCTTCTTTTTGTTAGTGAAATCGAAAGTTAAACTACAAGCTACAACCAAGTTATTTGTGAAAAAAGCCGAGAACGATGTTTCAAAGTGAGTGAATTGATCATCTATCAAAGAAAGATCAATAAGTGTTACATAAAGTGGATGAGTTGAGTAGGTATGCAAAAAAAACTAATACTGACATGCCTGAAATTGACGAAAATTTGTCGAAAGTGCAACTCCAGTGTTATTAGCATTAGTATTATGGTCACCAAAAGAATGTTGTCTTTCATTTTCATGCACTTGAAGTTTCACTTGAAAGCTCATCAAAAATTTTAGTTGAACTATTTTTGTTTAGGGTTTAGACAATACGGAACAAATGTACGAATTTTTCCATTCAGTGGGTTTCCAGTTTCTTTCGAACAAAATTATTTTTTTTCCACCAAGTATTGATACATTACTTTATCGTTTCTTTTCATAAATTTGGAAAACAGAGGATGGCGCTGTCTCTTTTTTAGTACCAGCAGAAAAAAGATTTCACGGTATTTGGGAAGCAAGTTTTTTTAGTATCACGTTTATATCTGTCACGCTGTCTTCTAGAGTGTTTTCGTTGTTTTATCCTTAAAATTTATCATCCACTTTAGCTTTTTATCCGCACTAAAATATTTTTCAGACTAGAAATCCGGAATAGAACTTCAAACTAAGTTTTCAAACGACCGACGTTTTTGTGTAGTAACCCACTGAAAAATGTCAGCCATTACCAAAATGGGACAAAAACCGGAACTTCAACAAAATATTTCTCATCACTATAGGCACACAATGCCGTAACATTTTTACTACAGAAATATACTGGCTTTTTGAAATCAAATTAAATCGATTTTGCTATCATTAACCATAAATCATTCCATATGAATTCGCAAAACTGTTCCACAAGTGCATGCTTGCTGGTTCAAGGGTATGCAACAAACCAGTTCAATAATTTGTCAAAAAACCTGCAGATAGAGGCTTGATAGCGAGGATAGGGATGCGAGGTGAGCTTAGCAGCTCAATATTTGTCTGCTTCCCTAATGATCTTAATCTGTTGCAGAAGTTTTTGATTAAAATTTATAACTTGAGTTAATTTTCCGATCATAGTTGCACATGTTCTGTGTTAACACTTTGAGAAAGGCAATGAAACATTTCCTTGAAATTAGACGTGTCATAAAAAAAATGTCGAAGTCTTTTCACAAAGCTTTTATGTTTCATCTGGACCGCGTCTTTCCCCTATTTTTGACATCGACTGCAAATGTGAGTTATAAACCTCCCTAGCCACAACAAGCGTGATTGCTTTAGTTAAACTATTTTTTTTGGAAATTAGGAAATACTCGTGATATATGAGGATGGCTTTGAATTAAAACAACCGTAGTCTTTTTCAAAGACAAAGATCAAAAAAGTCATCAATTAACTTCCGACGGAGAGTTTCACTAGGCTTTAAAGTTGGTAATCGAACAAGATTGCCTGTACATTAGGGCAAACCCCTGAAAACTCCGACCGTTTACGATGACCATTTGAAGAGTCTCCCATATTTTTTGAGTTCAAACTGTTAATTACTTAATTACTCGTAGTTGATATACTAATTTGATGAATCTATATATCAAAAATTATGTTTTATGGTTTAAAAAGTAGGAGTAAATACAGACTGCTCTTATATCAAGGCAGAAACTTGAAGGTTCTTGCTACTTTTTTACTGCTCTCATGATAAATGTTAAGTTTTTGACACGCAAAATATTAACTATTGAGTTCTATAAAATGAATCGTTAACAAAACTAATGAAAATTTTCGAATTATTTTGTTGACTCGAGTTTCCAAGGAATAAAGAAAGACACCAGAGGTAGGGTGCCAGAGAATGCTTTTTTCTGCACCTTAAGATGCAAAAGCATATTTCGTTTTTTTTCTTCATATTGACTTGAGACGCTGAAATTTTTTAAATTTAGTTATTAGGTATATAAAAGAATTTCAGAACGATCATTTGTGTCGGCTTTAAAAAAACAATTTTACCCCTCAAATCGAAAAATTTTAAGAAATATGTTTTTACGCCAATAGACGAAAACGAAAAATGTAAGAAAAAACCAATATGCATTCTAGCACACAATATGACACAAATGCAGAAAACATTTCATTTCAGGTCTTAGACACATGTTCGTATGCATATATCATTATGAAAAATTTTATGTTTTGGTTAAAATACAAACATTTTCAGCCCCGTTGAACGCGATTATGCGTGGCATTAGAAAGCAATGCGCAAACTTGCACAACAAGTATAGATTCTAGAGCTGGCCATGTCAGAAGCTTAAATTCCTTTTCAGATGTGAGAAATACACGAATCAAAACACGTCCTACTCATACTATTAAAACTGAACCTTTTCTTTTTCTTCAGTTTCCTCGAGCTTGCTCTATTAAAATACAATTTCACAGCAGTTTCTTTAAAAATTTAGATTCTTTCAAAAAAGTAGATTCTTCAAATGAACAGTCTTCTGCAAATGATTGCACAGTTCAAGGCTATATATGTTATGTTCATGAGATTGATCAAGAATTTGTTCACCTCTTCAAGATATTTCCTCGTGAATTAATCGCGTTGAAAGAGACGAAAGTTCCTTTTGCAAAATTCTAATAAGATCCGCCTTTTTAATATTGATGTTTTTTCTTGTGTACACACCTGATTGATTTGATCCAATTTAACTACTTCTGATAATTTAAATTGCAAATTATTATAACATTTAATATAAAACGCTCTTGGCAATGAGGGCAAGTGATATTTCCAAAATTAATTGATAAATCTTTCTCAATTGATTGCATGTTTGCTGGTTCAGAGGTATGCAACATAAAAGTTCAAAATAATTGATAAAAAAAGGTACAGATTGCTGCGTGATACTTTGGATATTTGTACGAGATGAGCTAAGCAGCTCACTATTTTTCTGCTTCCCTAATGATCTTTACCTGATGCTGAACGTTTTCGTTAAAAACTATAACTTGAGTTAACTTTCCGACCTTAGTCGCACACTTTCTGTCTTAACAACTTGAGAACAGCAAAGAAACACGTCCTAGAGATTTGGGGTTTAAATTAAGTAGTCGGCTTATTCGTTTCTTAAAAATTATTTTGTTTGCGAACTTAACTAATTTTTGTGAAAGCTTTCTTTTCGTTTTGGTCACTGAAAGCGAGTTTTTTTAGTCTCTCATTTATATCTGTCGCATTCAGACTAAAAATCCGGAAGAATTTCAAACTACGTTTTCAAACGACCGACGTTTTTGTGTAGTAACCCACTGAAAAATGTCCGTCATTACCAAAATAGGACGAAAACCGGATATTCAACAAAATATCACTCATCACTCTAGGCACAACATGCCGTAACATGTTTACTACAGAATTATATTGGCTTTTTGAAATCAAATTAAATCAATTTTGCTATCATCAACCATAACTCATTCCAAAAGAAACCGCACAACTCTTCCTCAAGTGCATGCTTGCTGGTTCAAGAGTATGCAACAAACCAGTTCAAAAAATTGTCAAAAAATATGCAGATAGAGGCTTGATAGTGAGGATACGGGTGCGAGGTGAGCTTAGCAGCTCAATATTTGTCTGCTTCCCTTATGATCTTAATCTGTTGCAGAATTTTTTGATTAAAATTTATAACTTGAGTTAATTTTCCGATCATAGTAGCACATGCTCTGTGTTAACAATTTGAGAAAGTCAATGGAACACTTCCGTGAAATTAGACGTGTCATAAAAAAAAAGGCCGAAGTATTTTCACAAAGCTTTTGTGTTTCACCTGGACCGCGTCTTTTTCCCCTATTTTTAACATCGACAGCAAATGTGAGTTATTAACCTCCCTAGCCACAACAAGCGTGATTGCTTTAGTTAAACTATTTTTTTTTTGGAAATTAGGAATAACTCGTGATATATGAGGATGGCTTTGAATCAAAACAACCGTAGTCTTTTTCAAAGACAAAGATCAAAAAAGTCATCAGTTAACTTCCGACGGAGAGTTTCACTAGGCTTTAAAGTTGGTAATCGAACAAGATTGCCTGTACATTAGGGCAAACCCCTGAAAACTCCGACCGTTTACGATGACCATTTGAAGAGTCTCCCATATTTTTTGAGTTCAAACTGTTAATTACTTAATTACTGGTAGTTGATATACTAATTTACTGAATCTTTATATCAAAAATTATGTTTTATGGTTTAAAAGGTAGGAGTAAAACCAGACTGCTCTTATATCAAGGCAGAAACTTGAAGGTTCTTGCTACTTTTTTACTGCTCTCATGATAAATGTTAAGTTTTTGACACGCAAAATTTTAACTATTGAGTTCTAAAAATTGAATCATTTACAAATCTAATGAAAACTTTCGAAATATTTAGTTAACTCGAGTTTCCAATGAATAAAGAAAGACACCAGAGGTAGGGTGCCAGAGAATGCTTTTTTCTGCACCTTAAGATGCAAAAGCATATTTCCGTTTTTTTCTTCATATTGACTTGAGACGCTGAAAATTTTTAAATTTATTTAGTAAGTATATAAAACTCAGAACGATCATTTGTGTTGGCTTTAAAAAACAATTTTAACCCTCTAATCCAAAACATTTTAAGAAATATGTTTTTTTTTGCGCCAATAGACGAAAACGAAAAATGTAAGAAAAAACCTATATGCATTCTAGCACACAATATGACACAAATGCAGAAAACATTTCATTTCAGGTCTTAAACACATGTTTGGATGCATATATCATTATGAAAAAATTTATGTTTTGTTTAAAATACAAACATTTTCAGCCCCGTTGAACGCAATTATGCGTGGCATTAGAAAGCAATACGCAAACTTGCACAACATGTATAGCTTCTAGAGCTGGCCATGTCAGAAGCTTAAATTCCCTTTCAGATGTGAGAAATACACGAATCAATACACGTCCTACTCATACTATTAAAACTGAACCTTTTCTTTTTCTTCAGTTTCCTCGAGCTTGCTCTATTAAAATACAATTTCACAGCAGTTTCTTTAAAAATTTAGATTCTTTCAAAAAAGTAGATTCTTCAAATGAACAGTCTTCTGCAAATGATTGCACATTTCAAGGCTATATATGTTATGTTCATGAGATTGATCAAGAATTTGTTCACCTCTTCAAGATATTTCCTCGTGAATTAATCGCGTTGAAAGAGACGAAAGTTCCTTTTGCAAAATTCTAATAAGATCCGCCTTTGTAATTTTGATGTTTTTTCTTGTGTACACACCTGATTGATTTGATCCAATTTAACTACTTCTGATAATTTAATTTGCAAATTATCATATCATTTAATATAAAACGCTCCTGGTAATGAGGGCAAGTGATATTTCCAAAATTAATTGATAAATCTTTCTCAATTGATTGCATGTTTGCTGGTTCAGAGGTATGCAACATACCAGTTCAAAATAATTGATAAAAAAGATACAGATAGCTGCGTGATACTTTGGATATTTGTGCGAGATGAGCTAAGCAGCTCATTATTTTTCTGCTTCCCTAATGATCTTGATAATGATCTGCTTCCCCGAAAACTCCGACCGTTTACGATGACCATTTGAAGAGTCTCCCATATTTTTTGAGTTCAAACTGTTAATTACTTAATTACTGGTAGTTGATATACTAATTTACTGAATCTTTATATCAAAAATTATGTTTTATGGTTTAAAAGGTAGGAGTAAAACCAGACTGCTCTTATATCAAGGCAGAAACTTGAAGGTTCTTGCTACTTTTTTACTGCTCTCATGATAAATGTTAAGTTTTTGACACGCAAAATTTTAACTATTGAGTTCTAAAAATTGAATCATTTACAAATCTAATGAAAACTTTCGAAATATTTAGTTAACTCGAGTTTCCAATGAATAAAGAAAGACACCAGAGGTAGGGTGCCAGAGAATGCTTTTTTCTGCACCTTAAGATGCAAAAGCATATTTCCGTTTTTTTCTTCATATTGACTTGAGACGCTGAAAATTTTTAAATTTATTTAGTAAGTATATAAAATTCAGAACGATCATTTGTGTTGGCTTTAAAAAACAATTTTAACCCTCTAATCCAAAACATTTTAAGAAATATGTTTTTTTTTGCGCCAATAGACGAAAACGAAAAATGTAAGAAAAAACCTATATGCATTCTAGCACACAATATGACACAAATGCAGAAAACATTTCATTTCAGGTCTTAAACACATGTTTGGATGCATATATCATTATGAAAAAATTTATGTTTTGTTTAAAATACAAACATTTTCAGCCCCGTTGAACGCAATTATGCGTGGCATTAGAAAGCAATACGCAAACTTGCACAACATGTATAGCTTCTAGAGCTGGCCATGTCAGAAGCTTAAATTCCCTTTCAGATGTGAGAAATACACGAATCAATACACGTCCTACTCATACTATTAAAACTGAACCTTTTCTTTTTCTTCAGTTTCCTCGAGCTTGCTCTATTAAAATACAATTTCACAGCAGTTTCTTTAAAAATTTAGATTCTTTCAAAAAAGTAGATTCTTCAAATGAACAGTCTTCTGCAAATGATTGCACATTTCAAGGCTATATATGTTATGTTCATGAGATTGATCAAGAATTTGTTCACCTCTTCAAGATATTTCCTCGTGAATTAATCGCGTTGAAAGAGACGAAAGTTCCTTTTGCAAAATTCTAATAAGATCCGCCTTTGTAATTTTGATGTTTTTTCTTGTGTACACACCTGATTGATTTGATCCAATTTAACTACTTCTGATAATTTAATTTGCAAATTATCATAACATTTAATATAAAACGCTCTTGGTAATGAGGGCAAGTGATATTTCCAAAATTAATTGATAAATCTTTCTCAATTGATTGCATGTTTGCTGGTTCAGAGGTATGCAACATACCAGTTCAAAATAATTGATAAAAAAGATACAGATAGCTGCGTGATACTTTGGATATTTGTGCGAGATGAGCTAAGCAGCTCATTATTTTTCTGCTTCCCTAATGATCTTAATCTGATGCTGAACGTTTTCGTTAAAAATTATAACTTGAGTTAACTTTCCGATCTTAGTCGCACAATTTCTGTCTTAACAACTTGAGAACAGCAAAGAAACACGTCCTAGAGATTTGGGGTTTAAGATAAGTAGTCGGCTTTATTTTTTCAAATTTTATTTTCTTTGCGAACTTACCTTAACTTTGTGAAAGCTTTCTTTTCGTTTTGGTCACTGAAAGCAGAGTTTTTTTAGAATCTCATTTATATCTGTCGCATTGTCTTCTAGAGTAATTTTGTTGTTTTATCCTTAAAATTTATCATCCACTTTAGCTTTTTATCCGCACTAAAATATTTTTCAGACTAGAAATCCGGAATAGAACTTCAAACTAAGTTTTCAAACGACCGAGGTTTTTGTGTAGTAACCCACTGAAAAATGTCCGCCATTACCAAAATGGGACAAAAACCGGAAAATCAACAAAATATTACTCATCACTATAGGCACAACATGCCGTAACATGTTTACTACAGATTTATACTGGCTTTTTGAAATCAAATTAAATCAATTTTGCTATCATTAACCATAACTCATTCCAAAAGAAACCGCACAACTCTTCCTCAAGTGCATTCTTGCTGGTTCAAGGGTATGCAACAAACCAGTTCAAAAAATTGTCAAAAAATATGCAGATAGAGGCTTGATAGTGAGGATACGGGTGCGAGGTGAGCTTAGCAGCTCAATATTTGTCTGCTTCCCTAATGATCTTAATCTGTTGCAGAATTTTTTGATTAAAATTTATAACTTGAGTTAATTTTCCGATCATAGTAGCACATGCTCTGTGTTAACAATTTGAGAAAGTCAATGGAACACTTCCTTGAAATTAGACGTGTCATAAAAAAAAGGCCGAAGTATTTTCACAAAGCTTTTGTGTTTCACCTGGACCGCGTCTTTCCCCTATTTTTAACATCGACAGCAAATGTGAGTTATTAACCTCCCTAGCCACAACAAGCGTGATTGCTTTAGTTAAACTGTTTTTTTGGAAATCAGAAAATACTCGTGATATATGAGGATGGCTTTGAATCAAAACAACCGTAGTCTTTTTCAAAGATCAAAGATCAAAACATTCCTCAGTTAACTTCCGGCGGAGAGTTTCACTAGGCTTTAAATTTGATCATCGAACAAGATTGCCTGTACACTAGGGCAAATCCCTGAAAATCCGACTGTTTACGATGACCATTTGAAGAGTCTCCCATAATTTTTGAGTTCAAACTATTAATTACTTTTTTACAGGTAGTTGATATACTAATTTACTGAATCTATATATCAAAAATTATGTTTTATGGTTTAAAAGTAGGAGTAAAACCAGACTGCTCTTATATCAAGGCAGAAACTTGAAGGTTCTTGCTACTTTTTTACTGCTCTCATGTTAAATGTTAAGTTTTTGACACTCAAAATTTTAACTATTGATTTCTAGAATTTGAATCATTTACAAAACTAATGAAAATTTTTGAAATATTTAGTTAACTCGAGTTTCCAACGAATAAAGAAAGACACCAGAGGTAGGGTGCCAGAGAATGTTTTTTTCTGCACCTTAAGATGCAAAAGCATGTTTCTTTTTTTTTCTTCATATTGACTTGAGACGCTGAATTTTTTTAAATTTATTTAGTAAGTATATAAAATTCAGAACGATCATTTGTGTTGGCTTTAAAAAACAATTTTAACCCTCTAATCCAAAACATTTTAAGAAATATGTTTTTTTTTGCGCCAATAGACGAAAACGAAAAATGTAAGAAAAAACCTATATGCATTCTAGCACACAATATGACACAAATGCAGAAAACATTTCATTTCAGGTCTTAGACACATGTTCGGATGCATATATCATTATGAAAAATTTTATGTTTTGTTTAAAATACAAACAATTTCAGCCCCGTTGAACGCGATTATGCGTGGCATTAGAAAGCAATGCGCAAACTTGCACAACAAGTATAGATTCTAGAGCTGGCCATGTCAGAAGCTTAAATTCCCTTTCAGATGTGAGAAATACACGAATCGATACACGTCCTACTCATACTATTAAAACTGAACCTTTTCTTTTTCTTCAGTTTCCTCGAGCTTGCTCTATTAAAATACAATTTCACAGCAGTTTCTTTAAAAATTTAGATTCTTTCAAAAAAGTAGATTCTTCAAATGAACAGTCTTCTGCAAATGATTGCACAGTTCAAGGCTATACATGTTATGTTCATGAGATTGATCAAGAATTTGTTCACCTCTTCAAGATATTTCCTCGTGAATTAATCGCGTTGAAAGAGACGAAAGTTCCTTTTGCAAAATTCTAATAAGATCCGCCTTTGTAATATTGATGTTTTTTCTTGTGTACACACCTGATTGATTTGATCCAATTTAACTACTTCTGATAATTTAAATTGCAAATTATTATAATATTTAATATAAAACGCTCTTGGCAATGAGGGCAAGTGATATTTCCAAAATTAATTGATAAATCTTTCTCAATTGATTGCATGTTTGCTGGTTCAGAGGTATGCAACATACCAGTTCAAAATAATTGATAAAAAAAGGTACAGATTGCTGCGTGATACTTTGGATATTTCTACGAGATGAGCTAAGCAGCTCATTATTTTTCTGCTTCCCTTATGATCTTAATCTGATGCTGAACGTTTTCGTTAAAAACTATAACTTGAGTTAACTTTCCGACCTTAGTCGCACACTTTCTGTCTTAACAACTTGAGAACAGCAAAGAAACACGTCCTAGAGATTTGGGGTTTAAATTAAGTAGTCGGCTTATTCGTTTTTTAAAATTTATTTTCTTTGCGAACCTACCTAAATTTTGTGAAAGCTTTCTTTTCGTTTTGGTCACTGAAAGCGAGTTTTTTTAGTCTCTCATTTATGTCTTCTAGAGTGTTTTTGTTGTTTTATCCTTAAAAATTATCATCCACTTTAATTTTTATCCTTACTCAAATATTTTTCCGGCTAGATTTTTGGACTATTAAATTATAGTTGAACTATTTTTGTTTAGGGTTTGGACAATACGGAACAAATATAAGAATTTTTCCATTCAGTTGGTTTCCAGTTTCTTTTAGTTATTTTAATTTAATTTTTTCCACCAACCATTGACATATTACTTTATCGTTTTTTTTTCATAATTTTGGAAAACAGAGGATGGCACCGTCTCTTTTTTAGTACCAGCAGAAAAAAGATTTCACCGTATTTGGAAAAAAATATGATGACTACTCAAAGAAGTATGTTGGAATTGCCAATACGATGGAGCTGTCATTTTTGTGATATTAAATTTCACAAAATCTATAATATATATTTTAAGCGCTGAGTCAAATTAATTAACGGAACCGAACTAAATTTCAATTTGGTTTATGTTTCAATATATTTTCGAAAATCAAAATTTCATTTTTCGGTGGAGTGTTCGGGTTTTTTTCGGTAGCTCATGTCCTTACAAAAGAATTATGTACCTTAAGTAATGAATAGAGTTACAAATATTGGAAATTTATTGAAAGTAAAATACTACGTCAAGGAATCACATCCCGCTGACTTGAGTTTTTTTCTTCAATGATTGACACTTTTTCATTTTCAGTAGTGTGCAAATGAAACAGCTGCTCGAAGAGAAAACTGTTATACCATGTCAAAAAATGGGAAAAAACATATCAGATTTTAACACAGTTACTAACAGTAGATATATTTAACAACCTCATAATCATTTGTTTTACGGCAGCAAATTCTACTCAATTAGAAGCAGGTTACGTCTGCTTGAAATATGTCCACATTTTTTTTGGGGATAGGGCTGTACCTACAAATTCATCTAGTCTTGATCTAAACTCAGGAAAAGGAGCTGCCGAAAGCTGATTACCCAGTTTTGACTTCATTTTACGTTTCATATCATGATAATTTTTGGCTACAATTGAGTTCAAAAAAAGGACTTTTTTTGAACTCAATTGAGTTCAAAAAAAAAGAGTTCAAAAAAAGGACGTGTACAAGTTTGACATCGAAACTTTTTTGAGGGTATAAAAGATTGGAGAGCTCAGTTTTGGAGCCGAAATGGTTGTTAAGGCCGGAACTGGTTTTCACTTCGAAATTTAAAAAAGTCCGAGTTTTCCCACATCGAGAGTAGTTACTGAACCCGCTTTCTATGCGAAATAAAAGAAATTATTAGGACGCAAAAGATAAAAGTTATAAGGTAGAAATACAACATCGGTTGTTTTTAGTAGTTTTTCTTGAGAGTTTTGTTGGCGCCAACATCCCGTGCCTTGTTTTTCTCTGAACACTTTCGGTGTATAACAACGGTGGCAGCTTAAGAAAAAGCTTTTTTTGAGAGTTCTACTGATGCTTTCGAATAACTCCGTCTTTTGCAGAAACGTTTCCATGACTCGCGCCCTTTCGTAGTCACATCGCTTGACTGACTTCCCAATAAGACAAATTTAGATTTCTGTGTTCGTCCACATTCCATTTTGAACGCGTAATCCACTGCAATAGATATTAACTTGACCATTGTTGGCGTAGCATGTCTGCGTAAACTTATGTAATTCTTTCGGGTTTTCTCAGATATTAATCATTAGAATCATCCCTCACTACTTTAAGTGCCCTGTAAGTGCTCATCTGACACATAATAAATTGAAAAAAAACTCATCTTTTATAAATCGATATCCCAACACTGCCAGCCTTGCTTATTTGAACAATTAAGCAAGGTTGCAACTGGATGAATTTTTACTATACACGTCATCCAAAACCTGTAGGAGATGCTTGTCATCCAGTAGCAGTTGTGTTTGGCGTTCAAAATATTTGGCAGTTTCTGATCGTAGGGCAGATTTGAAAATCCGAATCTTCGTTTTAGCCTCATAACTCGCAATTATTTCAGAAAAAAGCTGAGCTTTATCAGGCAAGTTTTTTGGTGTATCGACTAATATATTTTGAGACCTTGATATTCTTCTGCTTTTGAGAGGCTTTTTATCTGCGGTAGTTTAATTCTAGGTTGTTTAAGTTCCGCTCATTCTTCTACTTGATGCAGATCGATCCGTTTCCTTCCAAAATAAGGACAAAATACCCCAGTGGTCACAAGTTTTGGAAAGACTCTGAAGCGTTGCCATAAAAAATAGTTTGAACTGGTTTTGTAGCGTTGAGCCGAGTGACCAGCTTGACCATTTCGTCGGGCTCTGGTACTTGGAGAACACTCGGTTGACGGAGCCAAGCTGTTTTTGGCCGGCTTAGCCGAGCAGGCCCTGTAATCCAATTGCTTCAGTTTTCAAAACCAAATTCATTTTTCCTCTGTTTCCAATGTCGGCTGTTTTTTCCACACAAGGCACTTAGTTCCAACTGTCAATTTTAAAAGTTCGAGAATCTCCGCTTTTTGCTCACTAAAACAATTTTTGCTTTAGTAGTAGTTTTTTGATTTTTACCGTTTTCATCAAAAGATTTTAAAAAAACAGGTAGAATACATGTTTGATCGATACTATTTAATTTTCTTAGAAAACAGTATGATTAAATATTTCCCCCAAGCATAATGATTCTTCAGTTTTCTTAGTAGTCGGTCTATTATATTAAAGTTTTTTGATGTTTCGATGGCGAAAAATGTTCTTTTTTGAAGGTCGATTCTGTGTTTTGTATGTCGTCATTGATCCCGCAAGTATTAAACTAAGAAAAGCTTTTTCAATTCGAAGTCTCAAACATATTTTGATAAATTCTGTCTCGATATGCTACGGCTTCGTCTCATTCCTCCTATCAATTTTAATTTTATTCTATACCATATCTTAAGACCCTCGCCGAGGCTTCATTGGTAAAAGTTTATTAAAATGATTTTTTTGACTAGAACGTTATTCAGATGACCAATTATGGAGGCAAGTTTGACTAGACTGATGTAAGATAATTGGTTTTTGCGGCAAATCAATTATCGCGGCAATAAATTTTATATCTCAAAAAAAATCGATTTAAAAAACTTCTTTTAATTTAAAAACTTGGTTTAACTTAAGAAATTGACAATAAATTAGACAGCAAAGTATCCAATTAACGTTTAAAATGATTCTACACAATTGAAAAAGTTCATTTGAAAAGGGTAAAAATGAATTTAATCCATTATAATGAATGATAATATTTTTTGTGCAATCAAAAAGGTGTTAAAAAAATGAAAACAATGGATGACAATTGAGAAAAAAAATAGTTTTTGTTGTTTTGGAAAATATTAACTTTATAAATAATTTTTTAATATACTGTAATTGATTATTTTTGAATTCGAAAGAGACAGGCAATGAAAATACAAAAAAATCGTTTTGAGCCATAAAACTGGCAGGTTTGATGATTTACAAGTAATTTCAATGTGCCGCAGGAAAGTTATTTTTTATTTGTGCAAGTTAAGTTCGCCACATTGTTGCAGGATTTAGCATATCAAGCTGTCAGATTTGCAGATGAATCTAGCGGTCACCTAATATTAGTCTTGAAAGCCGCAAATGGTGTAAACGCGATTCGAACATCATAAACAGAGACTTATAACCTTTACCGTTATCCCAGGTCATAGCTTTTGTTCGTCATTCTCATCTCACTTGCTTCAGAGATGTTTCTTGGATTCTATTTTTTGCCATAAGTTTTTCGTATGGTTGTCGCAATATGGACAGCAAATCTCTGATGCAACACCGGATTAGATGCGCGAGGGAGTTGCTTTCACACATACAGACTATGAACAGCATAGGGTGTATTTTACCATGCCGTAGATTCCAAGCAATAGTTTTTAATGTTCTGACCATTGAAAATGCTGAGGAACTTTATGTTCGGGTAATTTGGTTATTTCTTTTTTCGTTTTTTATTTTCCTAGCGAAATCAGGAATCAAAAAAAACTCATCGGAATGGATCGACTGACAATCATATTGAAGACCTTGCAGTTGTGAGTCGAACGAAATTCAAAATTTTCAAAAACTTGTCCCGGAGTCGAGAAAAATCGGTTTGAAATTTTCGAGATTGTCCGATTTTGAGCAAGTAGAGTGATCGAGTAACGTTCGTCATTATACAATAAGGCTAAAACTTAAATTAACGAATGAAACACTGGTGTTTGAAGCTTCATTACAGCTTCCTTGGCAATGTTTCCAACGATTTTTTTTATTCATTTGTTGTTTGTCATTCAGTTTTTGATAGCAAATGTTGTCGATTACCACTATTTCAGTAATATTTCCTGTGTTTGTATAACACCACGTATAAAAAACGACAGTACTTTGGAGGGAAAAAAAGTTTTTTGTAGTTTTTTTAGTGAACATGGTGAGAATTTTCTGTGCTTCTTGCACAGCAACTGGCTATCCTTGTTTTTTTTTTATTTTCAATCTCTATGAAAAATCATGTAGTTTCTTATTACTTGAAGAATAATCTGATTGAGATTATTGCGTTTTATATGTTATATCGGTAGAATACTTTCCTTAACCTAAAGTTGTGTTCTGCTTTTTTGCTAGCACCAAGACACTTTGCATCTTATTTTATCTGCAGTTTTGAAAATGAAAGATAAAAACGTAAGAAAATAAACTGTCAGGCTTATTTAAAAAAAAGTATTTGAAATTGCGCTCAGGGAATTCCTATTGCCGAAATAAATGGACCTAAATGTTTTAACCGGGAAACTCAAAAAGCAACTCTCTCGTCCCCAAGGGAGGCCCTAGCTCTTACAGGTTAGTTAAAAAACCACTATAATGCAATTTCCGTGTCTGAACTCTCATCGCACATTTAGAACAAAAAGCTACAATGTAATTGAAATTTTGTGACTTTAGGATTCTGTGACAATGTGATTTTAAGATTCCGTGACTTTAAGAATTTATTGTTCCGACTTTCGATACGAAAGTAACGGAATATTTGCGCTCGGGTGGGTTTTTTTTTCGCAGACAAATTCGACCTTTTAACTAGCCAATTTTGACGGAGTTTTTTTACATCAATCAAAAGATATTGTTGTCTTGAGCTTAAAAGATTTAAAAAGATATTTCACCAATGATTAATTTTTGTAAAATTATGGGTGTTTAAATATTGCCATTTTGGCCAATTTGGGACTATAAATGCGCGATATAATTTGCGCAAATAACGAGTAAGCGCAGATTTAATCCGTATGTTATTAGTTGCCATAACTGATTTGTTAATAGGAGCAAAATATATCACTTTGTTTTTTAGATGGCGTGGGGTAGGATGAATTTCATAAAAATATCAAATTAAAAAAAAATAATTTTTGCTTATTACCTTCAATAATTTTTGCTTATTATATTCATGTTATTATTGCTCCATAGACTTTAAGAGGCAGTCGGAACATTCAAGATCTTGCCCTGATACGAGCAGTCTTGTTTAGTTTTTCTTTTCACTCTGACTATGCGGCCTAAACGTATTATGCTTAAGCTAGCCTGATAGCCGTTCGTAGATTATCTGAGTCGCAGAAACATCAATTAATTCTACACAAGATTATGTAATACTCGCTCAGTAAATTTGTAACTCGTTTAAATAAAGAGGGAAACGCAGACGACAAAAAACGCAATAAAAATTAGTAAAGATACTAAATTAGAAGACTATTGCAACAAAATACAATGCCGAACAAGAGTGCTCGTATATCAGAGCAAAGTCCTGAATGTTCCGACTGCACTTAGGGCCAATTAAAAAGCTTTTTAGTTGTATAATTGACAAAATAGTTGAGAAAAATAGTTTTTTCGTTGTTTCTTCATTTTATCCCCCACACGCTATGAAAAAATCTAAATAGGTATTTATTGTCTCGTATTGAGATAATATGACTAAACTGCTGGCTTCAAGTCAAATTGGAACGAATTAAATCACTTCTTACGCGTGTTGTTATTAGTACGCAATATATCGGAATTTTTTTATAGAAAATTGGCCAAAACAGAAAGTTCCAAATGCCCGGTACTTGATGATCAAAAGTAAAATATCTTTTTAAATTTGAGCTCAAGATAGCAAAATCTCTCAGAAGAGATTTAAAAATTCCGTCGAAAATGCTTAGTAACAAGTCGGAAATTGACTGAATAAAAAAACCACATCAAGCATAATTCATCTCTTTATTTGAAATTTGGAACAAAAACTTGAGTCGTACAAAATCAAAAAGACCGATAACCTAGCCTCAATTCAATTTGGAACGATTTTATTGTGCGATATAAATTGCCACGCATAATTCGTTTGCGTTAAAATTTCAGCATTATGAATATAATCTTCAAAGTGCGCATAAATTAGTCCAGGGAATAGCCAAAATGGTAGTCTTTATCCTTCCAGTACTCTACAAAAATTAATTGGAGGTAAAACCATCTTTCTACAATTGAAATCAGGATGTCGATATCTTCAATGGGGCAGAAAACTTTTTTGTTGAAAATTTTCAAAATTTCGATCGGCAAAAACTTACTGATTGAAAACAAAAACCATATCAAGCTTACTTGTTCCGGTTTCTTTGAATTTCGGAAAAAAATTTAACTGAAAAAGCTGTAATTTGCTTATGCTTTCATACCGAACTTTTTAAATTTTTTCAAGAAAACATTTATAGATACTCTGATTTTAAACTTTCTGGTCCTGAAAAAGGAAATAATTTTTTAACTTCTGAAGCTAGTAACAAAACAGCTCCCAAATCATCTTCTCCGAATTAATTTTTCTCAGACCATTT
The DNA here is from genome assembly GCF_963678635.1 of Symsagittifera roscoffensis. Lineage (NCBI taxonomy): Eukaryota > Metazoa > Xenacoelomorpha > Acoela > Convolutidae > Symsagittifera > Symsagittifera roscoffensis. Next base: position 34,683,670 of record NC_087065.1, on the reverse strand, counting down.
AAAATATTATAAACCACTTTGAATTTTAAGAACAGTGAAAGATGGAAGAAGCATAGCTGGCTGCTGTACAAGTGACACAAAATGTTACGACCAAACTCATATGAATTTTTTGAAAGTTAGGCCTATATTAAGCTTTCAATAAATTCTAAAAACAAAGTTTTCTACTTGTTTTTATTTTATCTTATTCGCTCGTTTATCTTGCTCAAAATTCTACAAAAACTGGTGTTCAAAATATTTAAACTGAATTTTCTCAAGACTGGTATAGTTTTCGAAAATTCTGTTATCCTGTTCGAATCACAAACAAGATCACACCCATTTTGATGTTTATTGTGGTTTTTGATTTTACAAGGAAAGTTCCTTATTGAAAAAAAAAATAGTAAGAAAACTCCCGAACAGACAAAGTTCCGCCCAAAAAATAACAGCAGAACAATTCGTTCCAAGATTTAAGACACACGTTTTTTTATTTGTGATTTTGCTGTTCACAAAACTTGTCACAGCGAATTTTGTACCCATAAATTTTGTTCCGACCAATGAAGATGAGTAGGAACTTTTGTGTTTGGCTGTTTTATAACTACTTTTTTAAACATATTATATATAATATTGAAGTTCTTCCAGTCATTATTCAAACGAACGACACTAGAAAAAAGTCAAACCGAAAAAAAAGGAAAAAAAACTGAGAAAAACTGGTAAAAAGTTTTCAGTGTTAGTCAAAAAAAGTTTTCGCCTAATCGCTCGGGCTAGAAATTTTGAATTAAGTGTTGAAAAATTTGATCTAATTTAGTTGAACGTTGGTTTTGGAAGCTTCATCTAGCGCTTAATTGTCAACAGAAACTTCAGAATTAACAAAAAAATTCTGCAGAATTATCGAAAAATGTTTTTAAAAAGTTTTCTTATTTTTTTTTGTAGCGGGCTTTTCGATAACCACTGGCGTCGATTATCTGTGAATAACTCAAAGTGTATTCTTTTGTATTGTTCTCTCATACCACGCACAAAAAACGGTACCACTTTGAAAAAAAAACGACACCACTTTTTTTTGGATCTGGTCGAAACAATTTTGGTTGTTGCACAACAACCGGCTATCCTTGCTGAATTTGTGTTTTGTTTATTCAGCAGTATGCTTCATTATCTTTCTATTTCTCTGAATCAGTAACTTACTTATCAATGAAATTAAAATCTAGTCTTGAAAAACAATATTACAGCTATGGTCAAAATGACTAAATCAGATTTGAAATGCTATAGAATGTACAAAACATCTATCAAAATCTGTAGAAAAGAAGCCCATGAGTACTTTTTCTGTAGACTTGATAAATTACCTACTCAAAATTTCAAGACAACAGATGCTTTTTGTCAAACTTATCAACTTCAATAATCCAATCATCAGACAAAAAAAAACAGATGGCTTTGAAGTTTTTGACTTCAAAACACAGTTTTGTGAAATAACTTATGATGAAATGTCACCTGAGGTAGCTCACAGATAAATTTTGAAATACAAACTTTTTTGGTCAACTTAATCGACTCGAAAACTAGAACGCAATTGGTTGCAAAAAAAAATTTTTTACAATAATTAGTCCTAATAAACAATGAAATTAAGAATAAACCAGATTAGAAATTAAGAATAAACAATAGAGCGAAAAACTTCAGAAACACTTTCAGAGGCCCTTGAAATTGCAGTTTGCTTGATTTAATCATCGGAGATTGGGCGGAAGTTTGGATTCGGATGTTTTTGCAACTCAAAATCAATTACCACAAAGACACGTCGTATGAGGTAGCTTGATGTATCTGATTTGCAAAGTTTTCATAACTGATTTGGACTGAAACAAAAAAAACTCCAAAAGTGGATTTCACCGCTCACAGTGTCAAGACAAAACGGCTGAATGATTTTGTTTTTAGACAAAGTTAGAAGTGTCGATATCTTAAGAGTCGACAACTTAAGAAACGGTATATTAACTTTGCGATGGTTCAAGCAAGACTACTGGAAATTTGAATGGTGCAGAATAAAAAAACTTAGCAGGAATATAAAACTCACGCCTTACCACGCAAGATACAATTCATGACGCAATTTTAGAAAACATGCTTTTATTTAAAAAAATTTTGGAACCATTTCGAGTTTTTTGCTTAATAACTGGTTATTCTTGCTTGATATATTTATAGGCATCTACCAGCTTCTTTCCCTCATTTCAATAACAGTGTTTGATGCATTGACATGGAGCAAAGGCAGTTCGTTAGACCAAAAAGACAACAACTCCTTTGAGCAGGTGTTCTTCATTCTCTTCATGTCTCTCTCAATCACTGTCCTGTTCGCCTCTCTGCTGACCTTTGGTTTGACCCTGGTGCAAATTGCAATCCCTGCAGTGGACTTCATTGGCTTACAAGTGATTCTCAACTTATGCTTGGGTAACTGTATTGATCAGTATCTGTCCGACCCATTTGAGAAGTTTTTTTGTAAGATTCAATGGCTGCCTTAAATGCGCTTTTTTGATATCTTCATTGTTCACTTTAACTTCCAGCTTTTCCTAATGGAAATTTTGATTGATAAATCTGTTAGAGTTTGATTTCATTTCCCGGTCAGTTTTGGTATTGTTAGAATGAATATAAAACACTACTTTTAAACAGTAGTTCTTTAACACTACAGATTTGCGTCATGAGAGGTTGCAATTTGCTTCTTCTCCTTTCAGGGTTCACCTTGTTCTGCCAGAAGTGTTTCATCCTCAAATTGACCCCCCAGAATGAGAGCCTGCAGGTGGAACGACAGTTCCTCTTCCTGGTCGACTGCTCCATCATCTTCTCCTTCGTGGTCGCAGTGGCACTCCTGTCTGCCAAACTACTACATATAGTTGCACCTATACACAGTGCCCTGTAGTACACCAACTGTTATTATGGACTGGTCAAAACGTCCTGCTTGTCATCAATGAGTGAAAATGATCAAAACCAGTCTGTTGAACCGAAGGTGATGTTGCTAACAGCAATACACATAGCAGCAACACCCATTGCCTCAACAATTAGCACCACTCATTTGCTAATAATGCTGTTGATTGAAACTCATCATTTTAATGAACTTCTCTTTTTAATCAAACTGATTAATCAAAATAATGTTCACCTTTAGTTAATTATGGTTAGTTTGGTGGCTCTGAATTGTTAAATTTGGAAACAAAAGTCTTTAAAATCATAAATACTTAAAGCGAGTTTCATCCATTGTAGAAATAATTACAAATTACAGTTTCTCCCAAAAGTTCACAAAATCAGATCGAAAGTTTTCCGATATTTCCAAATTGTACGGAGTGATATAGACAAAAACTTGATGCTCTTTTGTAAATTTGGGCCATAGCTGATCGGCGTCTATCGGCGCACCATACTTCATGAACTCCCGGATGCACTCTTGCAAGCTATGGATCATAACCAACTCTTCTTCGCTGCATCTCTGCATGTTGTGTCCGAAAACGTGAAGAAGATCTGATCCGTGTGAACATCTGACATATTCAGGTATTTGAACCGATAATCCGGTAGAGTGAGCTAAATTAGGACGGAAGTCGTGAACAGCCATGTAAATTGGACTTTTCGGAAAATTAAAGCATATATCGTTCAGAAATTTGACCAAAGAAAGATTTATTACGATATCGCCCATCATTTCCGATGCTTTCTGGAAAACTTCAATTTTACTCTTTTGGATTGGAAGCTTCTGGTAAAACTCTTCAACTTGTTCGATTGCTTCATCAGGAAGAAATCCATGCAGATATTGTTTTATAAATGAAGTGTAAGCCTCCGGGCTATCAGTGAGTAATTCTGAAACTTTTTCACGAAGGACAAACCACGTGAAGAAATCACCTTCATGTCTCGTAAGAGTGGCTAGGAGAGGGATGTCTTTGTTGTCTATAAAAGCGTCAGTGTTATTCATACTAAAAAACGAAGAGTCCTCTATTGGTCCGAATGGTAAGAAGTGTCTATCGAGTAGAATTGAGAAGCACATGAGAGGCAGGGACTGAAGAAATGCGAGTATTTCATCTGGAGATTGCTTCACGGATCCACCGTTCTGGGAGACAAACCTAGAAGCAAGCAAAGACTGATCGATCTCAAATGATATTTGAAGGCTCAAGATGAAACGAACAATGGCAACCATTTCATGAAGAAATATTGGTCTTTCCAAATTGCGTAAGCACCAGTATTTCTCAAATTTGCGGTATTTATCAAAACTAAATAGTGAAATAAAAAACGGCGACTGGATTGACCTTTTGCTGTGTGAGATGAGAGAACTCTTGCTGCGTCCTACAGCCCAGAGTGAGTCATAGGAACCACTCATAGCCACTGCTTTGTGGAAGTAGTTTCTACTCTGGGCTGAGAGGTAGTGGCAGAAGACAGAGGAGGCACCCGAACTGTGCCCTGCTAGAGTGATGTTGTTTGGGTCACCCCCAAAGCTGTCGATGTTGTCTTTGATCCACTCCAGGGCAACTAGTTGGTCTTTTAAACCCAGATTGGGCTCTACCACGTCCTATAACCATATCCAATGATATTTATAGTCGAAAAAATGAAACATAATTTGAAATATTCTTAAATTGTTTATCAACTAAAAATCATGTTAATCAGATTACAATTGCCAAGGTGAAAAAAATGAGCTCAGTTACGGGACGCAAAATCATGGTGTTGCAGCGCAAAACGTAACTAATGCGTGAAACATAAATCGTTCAAATTTAAAGTTACGACCTACAAAAGAGCAGTTTTTTTTTTTTGCACTTTTGCAGTTTCTGCAAAAGTCAAGCTGGTTTTTAATTGCTTCAAAAGGCAAGCAGTTTCGGAAAAAGTCAAGCTGGCCTTGCGTCCGATATACGATGATGTAAGTAAAAAGTTTGAGTTATAGTCGTTTATGACTGATTATGTCCGTTTATACAAAAATTGTGGATATATTCCGATTTATGACCAAACACGAGTATTTACCGAGAAATACGAATAAAATATTGATTTTAACTTTGTTTTGTGGAGATTAGCGCACATTTTGGCGCCCCAAAAGGGACAGATATTAGTTAATTCCCTTATAATAATCCGAGTTATTATTACAAAAACGGTTATACTGAAAAATTCATAATGGATGTGTCTGGGAGTTCAATAGCACTGACAGGGTAACCCATCCAGACGATAAGTCACTGACAGAGTTTCTGACTTGCAACAAGACGGTTTGGGCTATTCAGTGAGACTGTTTGTGACCGACGATCTCATCGGTGCGCCCTATCTTCACAAAAACTGTAAGACCGAACCTAAACTTTTAATTTTGATAAATTACGGATACGATGTTTTATATTATAAATGTGAGACACAACGCCAGTACTCACCCCTAATTTTTCTCGATACCCGAAAATTTTTGGCCAGTTTGATTAAACTGAAATTAGAAAAATTGCTCTAAATCGGGTACTAGATAACCGGAACTAGATTTTTTGCTCGATAGCCAAAATGTTGGCTATTTTTTTGATGAATTGAAAATTTATAATATCGGAACATAGACTAACGGTTACTAGACTAGTTTTTTGATACCAGTTATGACTCGAATCCACTAACCAAACTATACAAAATTTTGTTTGAAAATTGAAAATTTTCTGAAAAATTAGTCCAAAACTCCGTTGAACCGTATAGTTAAAGTATGTTTAGTTGTCTGGGTAGTTAATATAAGGCAAGTTAAGTTAATTTTTTTCATCCTCAGGTTCACTCCGCGTGTGTTGTTGAGAGTTAACCGATTTGCCTGATTCTCCAACCCCATTGGTAAACTTAAGGTTTACAACGACTTGATACCTGTTTGCATTCGTTCGCTTTTCAAAACATTCGTTTCGCAACGACTGACTAAGTGGTCCGGGACGGTAAAATTAAGCAAGTTAAATTGTTTTCTTTCATCCTCAGGTTTGCTCCGCGTGTGTTGTTGGTTTTCAACCGACTTGCTTAATTCCCAAACCTCTTGGTAATTCGTCGAGCTACTAGCCGATTAGTAGTGACGCACCGTCGTACGACCGGTCCACAAATTTCGTACGCCGTAACATCATCCTAAGTGGTCAGGGAGGTGATATTAAGTAAGTTAAGTTGGTTTTATTCATCCTCAGGTTTACTCCGTGTGTGTTGTTTGATATCAACCGACTTACTTAATCCCCAGCCCCTTTGGTAACTTTACTCACCGAAAACCGTTCCGAATCGCCCCGCAATCGCCCGATAACCGTTAAGTATAGTTTGAGTTAAGTATAGACCCTAGAGCCATGGATGAGAACTTTCAGAAGAGGGTTCAAAGGTTATTTGCGAAGCGAACCAAGCTTGAAAATGAACTGTACAAGTGCCATGAAATTATAATTGAGAACATTGAAAGTCAGAGTCGCTCATCAAAGATTGACACTCAGATTCAGAATTGCAAGAGCCTGATAGAGACTGAAGTTGAAATAAATGAGGAATTGATTAAGTTAGCTTCTAAAAGTGTTGATCCTGATAAATTGATACCAGCGCAGGATATGTGGCTTCAGACGGTTACATCAAGAAACGATACAGTTTTACAGAAGGCTGCATCATATAAAGCTGGCTTAAACGTTGAACCTGAGGAAACAGAGCTTGACAATGTTGCAGAATCGTTAAGTACGATCGTAACAACACAACCACAAGATTCACATGAAGCAGATGCGCGCTCTAAGGTGTCGCGGTACAGTAGTCGACATCATAAATCAGGTTCGCATAAATCCAGTCGCTATACCGTCGCGCAGTCAAAAACATCAACTGAGAAGAGGCGAGATTTGTTGGTTTTGAAGAAGCAGCAAGAGGAACTTGAGAGACAAGCAAAGGTATCATTGAAGTTGAAAGCGCAGCAAAATAAAATAAAAGAACAGCAAGGAAGTTTAGAGTTGGAAGAACTAGCTGAGGTACACCGCAAGAAACTGGCTGAAATTTAGTTAAAGGAATTTGAGTTGGAAGAAGAGCTTTCTGAAGCAAGTGAGAAGATAGGAAATGCTAGCGTAACACATGTTGACCCACAACGTACTGAAAAATGGGTAGAAAACGTTGTCACTGAGCAAGAGGAAGCCGAAGTTGTTGCAAGCTCAGAGCAAAGTCATCCAGTAGTCGAGAGTTCCACTTTGATTGCTACTGATGTTTTGCAAGGGGTTGGTGCCGTCGTCAGCGGGGGTGCCTTTGTCAACGCTGGTCAAACCACATACGGTGAACCGGGAAGCCACAATAGGAATCGAATTCAGGCTCAGAGATCAAGTTTGGTCCAATCGCGTCTGTCATTGCACTCAATCGAGAACCCATCTAGTTTACCACAGTTCGTTGCCTCCAGCTCAAACTTTGTTACTCCACACTTAGCTTCAACACCTCATGCTGAAGTTTCGCAAAATCACAATCTGATACCACAAGCAAGTGGTAGCATTCCCGCTTCAATGCCCTTTGGTAATCCCACCATTAATGTGGCACCGCCTTCTGTGTCGACCGTTACTAATCCAGTTTCGCTTCCGGCGAGTCAACCTTTTGTTCCTCCATTAACCGTTCCGATTCCCATTTAGCTTCCGATTATTCAACCATTTGTCCCGTCAACCGTTCCTATTCCCTCTTTGCTTCTGGTCAGTCAGCCACATTCCGGCCCCGTTTCAACTGGGTATCAGGCACCTGCAGCGCCATCCCATCAACCTATAAATGTTCCAAACAACCCAACAAGTTTCTCAAGTGAACACTATAACCCGTATAGCAGTTTGTGGAGACCTGCCGCGACTGCGCAAACGATGCCAGTTCCTCAATACTGCGCACCGCCCTCAAACGTTTTCTCAGTGACAACTCCTGTTGTTCCGCCAAACACCGTAGTTCCTTATACAAGTTCTGGGACTGTGTATTACACCCAGCCGCAAACTCATCCAGTTGTTGAAACAGCGCATCAAGGTTATCCACCTACATATCCTGCGCCCACTACGGGCCCGTCTTACGTGCCTAATAGCGAACAACCCATCTCGGCGAGAGAGTTAGCAGATATCATTCTGCATAGCCGCAAAGACCGTCTACCGGAGTTGAACTTGGAAGTGTTTGATGGAGAACCACTTAACTGGTATGAATGGTTCGGGTAGTTCCAAGCAACAGTTGATTCGGCTATGCTAACTGATGATGAAAAACTCAAATATCTGAAAACGCACGTTAAAGACAAAGCCAAGAGTGCAATTGCTGAATACGGCTACAGTGGAGTGTTGTATAAGGATGCTCTAGCAACTCTCCAGAGAAAGTTTGGGCAGCCTCATGTTGTAGTTGGTGCACATTTGGATAAGTTGAAGAATTTTCCCGCATTGAAGATGCACAACTCTGACCATGTTATAAGTTTTTCTGCGGTGATTTCTGGGCTCGTAGCTGTTTTTAGGTCTTTGTCGTTCAATGACGACTTGAAAAGTGTGAACCTATTAAATCAAGCCGTCAGTAAGCTTCCTCCAAATCTAAAAGAGGCATGGTCCATGCATACTGTTAGACAACATTGGCAGCGATTAACATTGCTAGACTTCAACGATTGGCTTAAGAATAAGGCAGAAGGCCATGAGCGATTGAAATCTTTAGTCAAAGTCGAGCAGCCAGTTAAACAAAAAATAGTTACAAAAGTGCTTGCAGGTAACACTAAGGTAAGTTCTAAGGATGAGAAAAGTAGAGAAAAGACAAGGTTTCCTCCATGCTCGTTATGCAAAGGGCAGCATGCACTCTGGAACTGTTCCGTGTTCAAAGAGAAAAACGCAACACAAAGGGCTAAATATGTAGCAGAACAAAAGCTCTGTTTTTCTTGTTTACAAGGCAACCATACCTTCCGAAAGTGCCAAAAGGCAAGAAAATGCCCAAAACAGGACTGTGAGAGCACTCACAATGTGCTTCTTCATGGAGCCGAGAAAGTTTTCCCGCCCAAAGAGGCCGACCGATCACCATCGACTCAAACTAATACAAACACTACTTCTGCAAACAACGCAGCTTGTGTTAAACCTTGTGAGGGAACTGCAAAAGGTATTCTTCCCGTTGCGTTGGTAGATGTGTCCTCTGGTTCGGAAAATTCGAATGCACTAGCACTTTGTGACACCGGTTCCACTCATTCTTGGGTTTCCGCGGCACTCGTTGAACGTCTGAAATTAGTTGGCACGCCCGTAAATGTTACGACCGATGGTTTTAACTCAGCCAAGGTATCTAAAACTCAACGAGTTCACTTGAAAGTTTCCGCAAAGCCCAATGAAAGTGAATTTTCGTTTTCGTTTGTCGCTTTCGTTAAGCACAACATGTATATAGGACCCGATGTTATAAACGTTTCCGAATTGCAGGTCAAATACCCGCAACTAGCCCCGTTAAAGACGACTGCGTATAATTACAAAGAGATTGAGATAGTTATAGGACAGGACTTCTATCATGCGATAAGACCCCTCGAACATGTCTTCGGAGATGAACTTGACTCACCGTGCGCCGTCCGACTTCCGATAGGTTGGGTCATTAGTAGTCCGTCTCCTGATCGTTCGTCCTTAAATTCTTCTTCCTTTAACTGCGTTACGGACGATACTTCTCTGACCGACCAAATCAAAACTTGGTATGAGTTAGAGTCGTATGGTGCGTTCAAGCAAGTAGATGCCCGTTCCGCCGCAGACAAGCGTGCTTTGTCGATCCTAAAAACTGAAACCGTTCACGATGGTGAGCGTTACACTGTACCGATGCTGTGGAGTGATAATGATGTTAGCTTGCCTAACAATTATTATTCTTCATTAGCCCAATTAAAGTCGTTAGAGAAAAGATTAGATAAAGATCCGTTACTTCGCGAGAAGTATACCGAAACAATCAGTGAAGATATAAGTAAAGGATATGTCATAACCGTCAACCCGCACAATCCCAGCTCACGAGCCGAACGTGAGTGGTATCTTCCACACCATCCGGTTTTGAACCCGAACAAACCCGGCAAGGTGCGCCGTGTGCTCAATGGAGCATCCAAATTTCATGGCACTTCCTTAAATAGATCTCTCTTGGTTGGCCCGGATCTCCTTCAAAATCTTATTTTTGTACTGTTGAGGTTCCGTCAACACAAGTACGCCGTCTCAGCGGACATAGAAGGTATGTTCTTACAAGTTGGAGTACTTGCGCGAGATCAACCGTCTCTCCGTTTTTTGTGGCGGGAGGACCCCACTTCAAGTGTGGTGGTTCACCAATACACCCGTCATATTTTTGGCGCTCGTGATTCGCCAACTTGTGCGAATTTCGCGCTACAAAAAACTGCTTCTGATAATCAAGCTGAATAACCCGAAGCCGCTTCAGCCGTTGTCCAGAAGTTTTACATGGACGACTATCTTGACTCGTTCGAAAATACCGCTGACGCTCTTAGCCTAAGTAAAGACTTAGTCGCAATGCTCAAATTAGGTGGGTTTAACCTGACAAAGTTTGTTAGCAATGTACCCGAAGTTACAACCGCTCTTAATCCGGACAACCGTGAGTCCAACCCGTCAGTTAAGGATATTTGTAAGAGTCCAGACCAATCGTCGCATGTTCTTGGTCTCAGGTGGGATCATGTAAAAGATACCCTAGTAGTAAGTAGAGGTGTTGATCGACCACTAGATAAAGCAATTACTCAACGCACCGTGTTGAGTTTTGTTTCCTCAGTTTTTGATCCAATAGGACTGGTAGCTCCATATACTGTGAAAGCGCGCCTTTTACTAAAAGACATATGGAGAATCAGTGGTCAAAAGTGGGATGATGATCTCCCAGAGGAAATTAAACAACAATTTCTAGATTGGCACTCAGGTCTTCCACTATTAGGTACTCTGACGATACCTCGTAGCTACTTTACCGAACCGTTCGACCGCTGTGAACTTCACACGTTCGGTGATAGTTCGCAGGACGTTTTTTGCGCCGTATCGTTTCTCCGAGCCCGACTTGCTAAATCGCAAAAGACCGAGTTAGCTTTTGTATTTGGGAAAGCCCGTGTAGCGCCTATGAAGATGCTCTCCATTCCCAAGTTAGAGCTTCAGGCTGCTCTGCTTGCGACTCGACTCAAAGAAGAGATTTTGAAAGCGCTTACTTTCAAAGTAAGCAATGTATTCATGTGGACTGATTCTACCACCGTTCTCCAGTGGCTTAACTCGTGCAACAAACTTCCTGTGTTTGTTGGAAACCGCACTGGTGAAATCTTGGAGTCCACCACCATTGATCAATGGAATCATGTACTCAGTGGTGATAACCCAGCTGATACCGGCACACGAGGGATTTCTTCGGAAGCCCTCAAGGATAGCAGCTGGGTAGAGGCCCTAGTATATTGAGGACATGTGATTGGCCATTCAAGCCGAACACTGATGTCATCAAAAATATCCAATTAAAAGGCCCACTCTGTGACATTGATACATGCCTTGAGACTGCATCTACGTTTGTTGTTGATGCTTCATCTGAGAAAGCGCCGTCGATCCGTCTGTTTAAAAATTGGGATAAATTCAGCTCAATTGTAAAGTACAAACGTGTTTTAGCGTTTATGCTTCGTGTGCTACCATCGCATAAACACTTCCGTACAAAAACGCTTGAAATAACCGACCCGTCCGAGTTAGATATTGCCGAGCAGAAGCTCATTTATCTCGCTCAGTCCGAATCATTTCCTGCCGAAGTGAAAATACTTCAGTCCGATAAACTGATAACAAAGAAAAGTCGGATTGCTAAATATTCTCCGTTCATCGGCCCAGCTGGCATCCTGCGTTCAACTGGACGTATCAGCCGTCTTGTTAATACCGACTTTGATAGCAAACATCCAATAATACTGGATGGTCGACACCGAGTTGCTCATATGTTGATTAGGCATATGCACTTTCAACATGCACATCAGGGGTTGGATTACATGCGTGCTGTAGTTCAGTTGAAATACATTGTTCTGAAGTTGCGCTGGTTACTTGGGAACATCGAAAATACTTGCATAACATGCCGTAAGCGCAAAGCAAAAACAGTTGTGCCCATTATGTCTGACCTACCGATTGAAAGACTGGGTTACAAGCAGCCTCCCTTCTCCAACACAGGTGTTGATTACTTTGGCCCGTTTCAAGTGCCAATACGCCGAAGTACCGAAAAGAGATGGGGTTTCCTATTTACCTGCCTCACGACTCGAGCAGTTCACATCGAGTTGGTTCCATCTCTCGATACTAGTTCCTGCGTCATGGGCGTAGAGCGATTTATTGCAAGGCGAGGTACCCCCAAAACCATTCTTTCTGACAATGGCACGAATTTTGTTGGTGCTCAAAAGGAGCTCCTATCCTGTGTCCAAAATTGGAACAAAGTCGCCCCGGCCGTTTTCGTCCACAAAGGCATTAAGTGGAAGTTTAACCCGCCCAGTGCCCCTCATCACGGTGGCGCCTGGGAGCGGCTAGTGAGAAGTGTTAAGCGAGTGTTGTACGACATATTAGGCAACAGGAGATTAACTGAGGAAGTTCTAGGAACAACGCTCTGCCTAGTTGAACAATTACTTAACGCAAGACCGATCACTCCGGTCAGTTCCGATCCGCACGACCTAGAGGCACTCACCCCGAATCACTTCATTCTCGGTCACAGCGCAGCTAGCTTCCCGTCGTTAAGTTTCGAAGATAACTTTGATTATAAAAAGCGTTACGCCAGAGCACAATCGTACGCTAACGCAGTTTGGTCACGCTGGCTGCGTCAATATGTACCATCTCTCAACAAGAGAGCAAAGTGGCATAATGATTCGGATGTCACACTGAAAACCGGCGACTTGGTTTGGGTAGTCGAACCCGACAGCCCACGTGGGCATTACCCACTCGCCCGTATTGCTAAACTACACTACGGCAAAGACGGATGCGCCCGATCCGCCGATATCAAAACTGTTACGAGCGAGCTGATACGACCGACCGTAAAACTCGCACCTGTTCTTCCGTCTTTAGGGGCGGAGGATGTTGCAGCGCAAAACGTAACTAATGCGTGAAACATAAATCGTTCAAATTTAAAACTACGACCTACAAAAGAGCAGTTTTTTTTTTGCACTTTTGCAGTTTCTGCAAAAGTCAAGCTGGTTTTTAATTGCTTCAAAAGGCAAGCAGTTTCGGAAAAAGTCAAGCTGGCGTTGCGTCCGATATACGATGATGTAAGTAAAAAGTTTGAGTTATAGTCGTTTATGACTGATTATGTCCGTTTATACAAAAATTGTGGATATATTCCGATTTATGACCAAACACGAGTATTTACCGAGAAATACGAATAAAATATTGCTTTTAACTTTGTTTTGTGGAGATTAGCGCACACATGGCAATCCTTTGCAAAACATCATTATGGATAGCATTGACGTTTAAAAAGTTAACGAATATAGTTCAACTGAAAGCAAACTGACTGGGATATGAAGGAAGCCCAACACTCCCAGTCTGTAGTCCAACGTCACCACCACCACACTCTGATTAGCACACAAAACCTGCCCATGGTACAAGCTCTCACTACTGGCCCCATTGTGGAACCCACCACCGTATAGAAACACGAACACCGGCACCAAGTTCGGATCATCCTCCGAATCCGAAGTTAGAGTTCGTCTCCTTGGACGCTCGAGTTTCCCGACTAGCTGCAAAGCGTCACATGACCTGTACAATTTCTTCAGTTCTGCTTGGGGGAGAGAATCTTTTTCGAATGCAGCCCCGCTTTTTCTCCGGCTCAGTGGCGAAAATAGGCTTCTTCTGAGCTGAGCGAAGTTGGTGGTTTCTTCGGATGATATCTGAACTGGCTTCCATATGTTTAAATAGGCACATTCTTCCGCCTCTGATTTGATTGAGCTGCCTAGGATTGGGTTGGAACGTGCCTGAAACATTTTTGTTTCAAAAGTAGCACCACGAAAGCGCTTAAATACGTCTTCAATTTATGCAAATACTAGCCTGAATTGGCGCACTTTTGAAATGAGTTGCATCAAGTATACCGTTCCATGGTTCAAGTGGGTCTAGTGGCTTAAACCGCCTATTCCCTGTCGGCTGAGTGGCATAAGGAATGCCAAGAAACTCGTGAACAGGTACCGAATACTCTTCATCAGAGCGACATTTGATGCGGACCTGGATCGAGTTTCCTTTCACTTGGCCATATTGGGTAGTAGCAACACAACAACTAGACGATTCAGCAGCACCACTCATTGCCATGTATTCATTTGAGAAACTGTTTGTTATATGGACTTGAAAGGGTGCCTTGTTTGATGCTCAAACATGACACTATTGTGTAGCATCGAAGTTGTGTTTAATGTCAGGAATGAGTACAAAAGCACCAAACAATACAATGATGTACGATTCTTTGTCAAAAACAAGCCCTCAATGTTTTTTTTTGAAAACAGTCCAAACCACCTAGACTAGTTAACGCACCAAAAAAAACATTTTTTGGCCTTCGAAAACGTACTAATTTTTGCAAAACGCTAATATTGATGAAAAAATGGTAGCCAATTCAAAGTTTCTCATTTCAATTTGTGGTTTTCTATTTTTCGGAGTTCAAGAACTATAAATTCAGCGTCCAAAAAACAATAATATTTAAAATCAAAACTCTGATTAAAATCAAAACTCTGAAGGAAAGTTTGAAATAAGTAAGCTGAAAAAAGTTATCAGAAGTACCTAAGAAATATATTTTAAAATCTGTTTTGTGATTATTTTTATCCCTTATCTGGTACCCACGGCTGCTCTCTGAGATACCTCATTTTTCTAGAAAAAACCTGCACTCAAAATCCCTCCGAGAGTGGTCGGAACTACAAAGTCAAGGTAAAACATCAGTTTCAATGATGTGGGGACCCTTTGGGTCGGCAGGGGTCGAATCCCTGAAAAGAAGCGTCTGCCTTACAGTACGTTTAAAAATCGAGTAAGCTGTGAGTAGTGCAGAAAAAGCTGCAAAGCTGGCAGATAGTTTGGGATATTTTGCGCTGATGGTGATCCACTATAATGGATTTAAAATGGTTTAAAAAATCTCTGAAATTATTGGAACACCTGCCTACTCTAAAGAAGCGTCAGTAAGACTGTCTGAGGACATACCTTAAATTTTAAGATTTTGTTATTATTATTATTCAGCACGTCAGCGCATATCTGCCGATAAAATAGCAGGAAATTTTATATATATGTGGAAAAAGCTTCCTGTCTGACGACATTCCTTAAGTTTTAAGATTTTGTTATTATCATTCAGCACATCAGCCCATATCTGCAAATAAAATAGCTGGAAGTTTTATATAAAGATGGAAAAAGTTAACTCAGGCTGCTTAAATTGATGTTGGTGACCCTGTTTTGTCATTGAAAGAGTTTTTAGGATTTTTTGATAACCAATTATATTTCAAAGGGCTTCATTGTAATGAAACAGGGTGAAAAGGCAAATCGTGAAAAAGACATCTGTAGAAAACTTGGAAAGACGCCCACAGTGAGGTTCCTTGAATAGTAATTGATTACAATCGGTTTTAGTGTTCAGAAAACTTGCCATTATAGTTGATTAAAATTACATTTGGGAACACACGATCGATTATAGTCCATTGTATTCCAATAATTTCAGATAATTTATAAACCATTTTAAATCCATTATAGTGAAACACCATCAGCGTAAAATATTCCAAACTATCTGCAAGCTTTGCAGCTTTTTCTGCACTACTCACAGCCTACTCGATTTCTAAACCTACTCTAATTTACTCAATTTTTGCAAAACCATAAGCCCCACTTTTTAAACCCAGGTTTTCCCAATTTCAAGGCGCAACTTTACCCCCGCAGCTACAACCACCCACACAACCTCCATCTACCCCACCCCCATCTACCCCACCCCACATCCCCCACACCCCAAATACCCCACCCCACCTACCTTAACCCCACCTACTTTAACCCCACCTACCTTAACCCCACCTACCTTAACCCCACCTACCTTAACCCCACCTACCTTAACCCCACCTACCTTAACCCCACCTACACCCACCGACCTATCCCCACCCCACCTATCCTACCCCAATCCCCACAATTAATTCCCCTTCACCCACGCATACACCTGCCTCCTCCCACACCTACACCACCCCCAAAGCCCAGCACCTTCTGCTGTTTTACAAATCCCCCAACCATACAGTCACACAAAGGGTCCCCCACAGTACTTTTTGAGATATCCATATTTGGTGACTGGCCCTAAAATTTTTCTGAAGGCGCCTTTGGTGCCAACCTATATTACTTTTGAAGGGGGAGCACGCGCCGAAAAAGCGCGATTTTTTAGTCAACATTTTCCAAAAAGTGCCTATGGTCGACCAAAATGTGGTCGACTTAACAAAAGTAGAAAAAAATTTTGAAAAATTTTTGAAAATCCGCCCCCCCCCCCTCGAGAAAATCTTAGATCAGCTCCTGCTGCGGGTCGTGTTTTCTACATTAACTTTATCGTTTCTATAGCATAAAAAGCAAAATTATAAACCTCACATGGCTTAGCAATTGCACTTGAATCGGTGCTTTCTGTAAATCAGGATTGTTGTTTTTCACGGATGAAAAAACTGTTACATGGTTTCAAAAGTATCATTTACTGGTTGAGAAGGCCAAAAAAGAGGGAAACTCCAGTCTCTCTAATAAATACGCCGTAGACATTTTTTAAAACTATACGAGAAGTTGCTGCCATTAAATAGATTTTGTCGCCTCCGAGGAATGTAGGAGGCTCAAATCTATACGTGAAGGACTACGCTATTTCATCAGAGGTTGCCTAAATTTTTGTTTTATCCTCATTTACTTTTTAGTGTCACATTAATTGGTGATCAGCTTCTGGCGATATGTGGTCAACAGTGCAAAAACGCAACATTCAAGCCGTTATCTCTCGACATTCGGAAAAGGTTCTGGGTTTTTTATACAGACTGGAATTGCCAAAAAATTAGTTATGAAAAACGAAAAAGATATAAAAATACTCGAGTCCAGACTCCGTCACTTAGTCGAAACAATTACCTAACTCCTCAAAATTGCAGTCGTAGGGCATAAATTATGGCTTAAAGCAATGTACTGATGCAGGTTCTTCTTGTTGAACAAAATATGAACTGAATTTTGATCATACTATTTATTTTTATCTGTTATATGCAGGTCATTTGTGCAAAACATTGTAATTATTGACAATTGCGGTATCTCATCGTATTTCGCTGTCAATGAAAACTGATAAGATAAAAAAATTATATTATTCCGCAGCTGCGCCCACTTTTATACAAACAAACATAGCGACACTAAAACCCGTCCATCTCGAGCAAAAATCAACTATGCTGTTTGCAGGTGACTTGATGGAAGCCATTTGGGCTTCAAAAGAAATAAAAATTAGGTAATTTAGTTTCCCTCTACTAAATTTGGAAAAAAATGGTTTCATCATTGAATATAAAGCTTGTTTGAAAAGAAAGACAGGTTTCAAAATTAATACCTTAAAGTGGTAAACCCTTTGCTAGTTTTATCAAAGTTTTTTAGACATTTGTAGCGCTAACTACTTTTTCAATCGATTATGTTACAAATTCATGAGAGTCAACCTGTTGTAGATAACTGTGCTTCAATGTTTCAGCTAACTCTGTTTTCGTTGATTAGTTTTGTATTTATCCGAGGAACCGCTAGATGACTGTTTATTGATCTGTAATTTTGGAAGTATCTGGGTTGCGTGAACTGTCTTCCACAGCAGATTCTTTTTTCTTGCTCGCAAACTCGAGAACCGATTTGAATGCTTCACACAAATAAAATCCGAACACGATAAATATTATCAAAACGTTTTCAAAGTCCGATAAGATTCAGAAAAGTTATGTTTAAAACAGAGAAAAATATTTCAAGTTTTTTAAGAATTCGAACCAAGATTGAAGAAACGACTTTAATATGAAAATGTGAAATTTTCCTGAGTTAGTGAAAATTGGCTAGAAAGAAATAAAACAATCACTAATCTATAGTATTTTTCCACATTTTGAGAGTGGCCGAAACAATAAGCAGTTCTAAGTTTGAAAAAAGCAACTAGATAGATGTATTTTGAATCTGTAAAAAAATCATCAGACAAAAAAGCCGGCTTGAAGTTTATTTTGTCTATTTTAGGATTTCAAAACCACAAAAGGCTTTTTCTTAGAGTTCTCCATTACTTTCAGAAAGCACCAACGGATAAATTGAGTGATTTCTACCGAAAGCAGAAAATCGAGTGGAAAAAGCAATGAACAAAAAAATTTTCATTGAAAACTTATAAAAATTTGAAGGTAGAAGTATGCAATCGAATCCAGACCCCTGCCACGAATTTAATGCACGCTTTAAGGAAAATTCAGCGCAGGGTATAATGTGCGTTACTTCTCAAATTTAGGGAGTTATTGGTTTTGTTAGCTGTTAAACTTTCATAAGGGCGCTATCGCTGCTTTTTTTGTTCCGATCATTTTTGTTCCCATGAGAAATTTCGACTTTTTAACAAGCAGTTTTTGACAGAACTTTTATTATAGTTTGAAAAGTGTTGTTCTCTTTAGCTCATTTTAAAAAATATTTTCAAGTTGTGATCATTTTTTAAACAGTTATGGGGGGTCTAAAAATTGCCAATTCGGCCATTTTGGGAGAACTAACGCGCTATGTATTTTCTACAATTAACGCGTAAGAGGAGATTTATTTCGTCTTAAAAATTTCTTTCAAATTTAATTAGAGCATGCTAATTGGTCTTATCAAAACGTTTTCATGCAAATATATCACTTTTAATTTAAATAGCGATCAGAAAATTAATTTTCAAAAAACCTCGGAAAAAATTGATAATTTTTAAATTTATTTTAGAAATTTTATCAATCATTTTATCCTATAAAACTCCCTAGAAAATAAAATGCAATCGGAGTTTGCCCTGATTCGAGCAGTTTGCTACTGTTTATGACATCGTTCATGTCAAATGCCGACAAGAGTTGAACGCATTTTTATCTCGATTCAAATTTTACCATAGTTAAAACTTATCTCACATCTCCAACTAGCTATTTTTGAGGGATTTCAATAGATTTATATATCACTTGAAGCGTCTTGTTGTCCTGAGCTCAAACTACCAAAATACCTTACCTGTGATTTTTTTGTACAAGTTATGGGTTTGAAAAATTGTCAATTCGGGAGAATTAACGCGCGATAAGTTTGGTGATTTTAACGGGTAATAATGTTTTAATCCGTTTTAGAAACGTTCGTAATTGAACTGAGGCATTATGTTTGGACTAATCAAAATTTGCTATATGCAAGATATATTACCTTGTAGTTTACATAGCATCCGGAATGGGGATGATTTTCAAAGCTCAAGCAAATGTGAAAAGTTCAATTTATTTTTAAAATTTCATCATTTCATTTTTTTATGAAACGAACACTTTCCCAATTACCTTAAAAGCAGTCAAAACATTAGAGACTTTGCCCTGATACGAGCAGCTTTGCTTTAGTTATGGTTTGCGAGTTCGCTAATAACTTTATAAGCTTTTTATCAATCTAGGAAAATTGGAAATTAAAAAGATGAAAAAAAAACATTTCTATGTTATGCAAAAACTATGCGAAATAAGCTTTCTAAACTTCAATCTAATTTAAAGTGTATACATTTCGAAACTGGATGTTTTACCATTCCGTCGTTTCCCATACATGCCAATTTGGCTTTTGTTCCCCCATCACTTATGTTGTACCGATTTGATGGTTTTTACATTTCAGGTATAGAGACTGATGGTTCTACATGCCATTCAAAACAATTATAAAAAACATCCTTAGTACTTTTCGTAATTTGAGAAAAATAAAGAAAACGAAATTTTTACTTAAAAAATTCAAAAAAAAATACAGTAACAAAAGATGATGTTCACCAACGTAAGATGATGTTCATAAGCAGCCTGACAATCTTTTATAAACATTTTGCCAAGTGGCAACAAGACAAAAAAATTTTGGTAGACCCATGATGAGCCGAAAAAAACTGTTATCATAAAGCGCGCTTTGCCACCCATCCGTACTAAAACACTTAAATTCATAGTTACCTATGTTGCTCTCAACACTACACATCATAAGTTGACTCAACCGATATTACAACAGACACACCAATAAATAAAAAAACATGAGCAAACTTACAAATTACAGAATTTCCATCAATATATAAATTTTTAAAATCAAACAAAACCGGTCCGGTGCTTTACAAAATCCAAACCAGACTACATATTTAACAATGTAAAAAACAACTTGAGACGAAAATTAACTAAGGAAATTAAGTCGAAAACCACGGATCCGAAAAAAAAATCATGTTTTTTTAAAAAAAAAATTTGAAATTAAATTACTGCCTGAAACGAGCTAGGCTCTTTTCCGCTCTTATCACTTTTTCCAAAAATATGGATTTTCTTTGTTTGTTATAGTAATAAGAACGGCTTAATGCGTGAAGTTACGGTGTAATGTATGAAAGCAAATCTGTTCACAATTGTCAGTTGGCCTACCATGCCAAAATTCGTTGCATTATGACAACGTTTTAGAAGCTTTTCAGGCTCTTTTCCCTTTCCCTTAGTTTGAATTTTTCTGTTTTTCTATTTTTTTTACGAGTGATTATAGCTGAACGCTTGATGTTATGCTGTAAACTATGAAGAAAAAGTATGTTTACAATTATTAATTTGTTCACCATGCCAAGTTTCATTGCATTATGACAACGCAAAAAAAAAGATTTTTTAAATCTGAAACTGAAAAGAGGGGATGATTGAAAAAGAGCCGTTACTCGAAACTGAGTTTGAAAAGTTAGCGAGAACCCAAGTGAAATTTATCATTCCTATTAAACTGTCCATTCTGTGAAAAAAAATTAATGAGAAAAAAGTTCTAGTATCCGGTTAAAAATCGATGGCTA
Organism: Symsagittifera roscoffensis; assembly: GCF_963678635.1. NCBI lineage: Eukaryota > Metazoa > Xenacoelomorpha > Acoela > Convolutidae > Symsagittifera > Symsagittifera roscoffensis. The sequence continues at coordinate 34,662,937 of NC_087065.1, read as the reverse complement.
CATTTCAAAACTGGTGTTTCTGTACAACAAGTAAAAGGAAATTGTTGAGAGCTTCAGGCTCTTTTTCCTTCCCCCCCCCACCTCACTTAAACATGAATTTTATGGTCTAACGAGTGGTTTTACAAGGTAAATTATAAAGACCAAATATGTTTTTCATGGCC